>NW_027278324.1:0-253612 GCF_030028105.1 Mobula birostris
GCACGAGATTCAGGGCAGGAGTTTCTGGGCATAAGAATCAGGGCATGAGTTTCAGGTCACTAGATTCAGGGCAGGAGTTTAACGGCATGTGATTAAGGGCATGAGTTTCAGGGCAGGAGATTCATGGCAGGAGTTTCAGGGCATGTGATTCAGGACATGAGTTTCAGGGCAGGAGTTTCTGGACATGAGATTCAGGGCATGAGTTTCAGGGCAGGAGATTCATTGCATGAGATTCAGGGCATGAGTTGCAAGCCATGAGATTCAGGGCAGGAGTTTCAGGGAATGAGATTCAGGGCATGAGTTTTAAGGCAGGAGATTCAGGGCAGGAGTTTCTGGGCATGAGAATCAGGGCATGAGTTTCAGGTCACTAGATTCAGGGCAGGAGTTTCAGGGCATGTGATTCAGGGCATGAGTTTCAAGGCAGGATGTTCAGGGCAGGAGTTTCAGGGCATGTGATTCAGGGAATGACTTTCAGGACAGGAGTTTCAGTGCTGTAGTCTCTGCAGAAGAGATTCAAGGCAGGAGTTTAAGGGCATGTGATTCAGGGCAGGAGATTCGGGACAGGAGTATCAGGGCAGGAGTTTCAGGGCTTGTGTTTCAGGGCTTGAGATTCAGGGCTGGAGATTCCGTGCAGGAGTTTCAGGGCATGAGATTCAGGGCAGGAGTTTAAGGGCATGTGATTCAGGGCATGAGTTTCAGGGCATGAGTTTCAGGGCAGGAGATTCAGTAAAGGAGTATTAGGGCATGAGATTCAGGGCAGGAGATTCAGGGTAGGAGTTTCAGGGCATGTGATTCAGGGCATGACTTTCAGCGCAGGAGATTCAGGGCAGGAGTTCACTGCTGTGGTTTCTGCAGAAGAGATTCAGGGCAGGAGTTTCAGGGCATGTGAATCAGGGCATTAGTTTCAGGGCATGAGTTTCAGGGCAGTAGTTCCAGGGAACGAGATTCAGGGAAGGAGTTTCAAGGCATGATATTCAGGGCATGAGTTTCAGGGCACTAGATTCAGGGCAGGAGTTTCAGGGCATGAGATTCAGGGCAGGAGTTTCAGGGCATGTGATTCAGGGCATGACTTTCAGGGCAGGAGATTCAAGGCAGGAGTTTCAGTGCTGGAGATTCTGCAGAAGAGATTCAGGGCAGGAGTTTCAGGGCATGTGATTCAGGGCAGGAGATTCGGGACAGCAGTTTCAGGGCAGGAGATTCAGAGCAGGAGTTTCAGGGCATGTGATTCAGGGCATGACTTATAGCGCAGGAGATTCAGGGCAGGAGTTCAGTGCTGTAGTTTCTGCAGAAGAGATTCAGGGCAGGAGTTTCAGGGCATGAGATGCAGGGTATGAGTTTCAGGGCAGGAGATTCAGGGCTGGAGTTTCAGGGCATGAGTTTCAGAGCATTAGATTCAGGGCAGAAGTTTCAGGGCATGATATTCAGGGCATGAGTTTCAGGGCACTAGATTCAGGGCAGGAGTTTCAGGGCATGAGATTCAGGGCAGGAGTTTCAGGGCATATGTTTCATGGCATGAATTTCAGGGCAGGAGATTCAGGGCAGGAATTTCAGTGCTGTAGTTTCTGCAGAAGAGTTTCAGGGCAGGAGTTCAGGGCATGTGATTCAGGGCAGGAGATTCGGGACAGGAGTTTCTGGGCAGGAGATTCAGAGCAGGAGTTTCAGAGCAGTAGATTCAGGGCATTAGTTTCACGGCATGAGATTCATGGCAGGAATTTCAGGGCATGAGATTCAGGACATGAGTTTCAGGGCAGGAGTTTCTGAGCATGAGATTCAGGGCATGAGTTTAAGGGCAGGAGATTCAGTGCATGAGATTCAGGGCATGAGTTGCAAGGCATGAGATTCAGGGCAGGAGTTTCAGGGAATGAGATTCAGGGCATGAGTTTTAGGGCACGAGATTCAGGGCAGGAGTTTCTGGGCATGAGAATCAGGGCATGAGTTTCAGGTCACTAGATTCAGGGCAGGAGTTTCGGGGCATGTGATTCAGGGCATGAGTTTCAGGGCAGGATATTCAGGGCAGGAGTTTCAGGGCATGTGATTCAGGGCATGACTTTCAGGGCAGGAGATTCAGGGCAGGAGTTTCAGTGTTGTAGTTTCTGCAGGATAGATTCAAGGCAGGAGTTTAACGGCATGTGATTAAGGGCATGAGTTTCAGGGCAGGAGATTCATGGCAGGAGTTTCAGGGCATGTGATTCAGGGCATGAGTTTCAGGGCAGGAGATTCAGGGCAGGTGATTCAGTAAAGGAGTACTAGGGCATGAGATTCAGGGCATGAGTTTCAGGGCAGGAGATTCAGGGTAGCAGTTTCAAGGCATGTGATTCGGGGCATGTCTTACAGCGCAGGAGATTCAGGGCAGGAGTTCACTACTCTGGTTTCTGCAGAAGAGATTCAGCGCAGGAGTTTCAGGGCATGTGAATCAGGGCATTAGTTTCAGGGCATGAGATTCAGGGCAGTAGTTTCAGGGATCGAGATTCAGGGAAGGAGTTTCAAGGCATGATATTCAGGGCATGAGTTTCAGGGCGCTAGAATCAGGGCAGGAGGTTCAGGGCATGAGATTCAGGGCATGACTTTCAGGGCAGGACATTCAGGGCAGGAGTTCACTGCTTTGGTTTCTGCAGAAGAGATTCAGGGCAGGAGTTTCAGGGCATGTGAATCAGGGCATTAGTTTCAGGGCAGGAGATTCAGGGCAGGAGTTTCATTGCTGTAGTTTCTGCAGAAGAGATTCAAGGCATGAGTTTAAGGGCATGTGATTCAGGACAGGAGATTCGGGACAGGAGTTTCAGGGCAGGAGTTTCAGGACTTGTGTTTCAGGGCTTGAGATTCAGGGCAGTACGTTCAGGGATCGAGATTCAGGGAAGGAGTTTCTGGACATGAGATTCAGGGCATGACTTTCAGGGCAGGAGATTCAGGGCAGGAGGTTCAGTGCTGTAGTCTCTGCAGAAGAGATTCAAGGCAGGAGTTTAAGGTCATGTGATTCAGGGCAGGAGATTCGGGACAGGAGTTTCAGGGCAGGAGTTTCAGGGCTTGTGTTTCAGGGCTTGAGATTCAGGGCTGGAGATTCAGTGCAGGAGTTTCAGGGCATCAGATTCAGGGCATGAGTTTCAGTGCAGGAGATTCATGGCAGGAGTTTCAGGGCATGTGATTCAGGGCATGAGTTTCAGGGCAGGAGATTCAGGGCAGGAGATTCAGTAAAGGAGTTTTAGGGCATGAGATTCAGGGCATGAGTTTCAGGGTAGTAGATTCAGGGCATGTGATTCAGCGCATGACTTACAGCGCAGGAGATTCAGGGCAGGAGTTCAGTGCTGTAGTTTCTGCAGAAGAGATTCAGCGCAGGAGTTTTAGGGCATGTGATTCAGGGCATTAGTTTCAGGGCATGAGATTCAGGGCAGTAGTTTCAGGGATCGAGATTCAGGGAAGGAGTTTCAAGGCATGATATTCAGGGCATGAGTTTCAGGACGCTAGAATCAGGGCAGGAGGTTCAGGGCATGAGATGCAGGGCAGGAGTTTCAGGGCATGTGAATCAGGGCATTAGTTTCAGGGCAGGAGATTCAGGGCAGGAGTTTCATTGCTGTAGTCTCTGCAGAAGAGATTCAAGGCAGGAGTTTAAGGTCATGTGATTCAGGGCAGGAGATTCGGGACAGGAGTTTCAGGGCAGGAGTTTCAGGGCTTGTGTTTCAGGGCTTGACATTCAGGGCTGGAGATTCAGTGCAGGAGTTTCAGGGCATCAGATTCAGGGCATGAGTTTCAGTGCAGGAGATTCATGGCAGGAGTTTCAGGGCATGTGATTCAGGGCATGAGTTTCAGGGCAGGAGATTCAGGGCTGGAGATTCAGTAAAGGAGTTTTAGGGCATGAGATTCAGGGCATGAGTTTCAGGGTAGTAGATTCAGGGCATGTGATTCAGGGCATGACTTACAGCGCAGGAGATTCAGGGCAGGAGTTCAGTGCTGTAGTTTCTGCAGAAGAGATTCAGCGCAGGAGTTTTAGGGCATGTGATTCAGGGCATTAGTTTCAGGGCATGAGATTCAGGGCAGTAGTTTCAGGTATCGAGATTCAGGGAAGGAGTTTCAAGGCATGATATTCAGGGCATGAGTTTCAGGACGCTAGAATCAGGGCAGGAGGTTCAGGGCATGAGATGCAGGGCATGAATTTCAGGGCAAGTGATTCAGGGCAGGAGTTTCAGTGCTGTAGTGTCTGCAGAAGAGATTCAGGGCAGGAGTTTCAGGGCATGAGATTCAGGACATGAGTTTCAGGGCAGGAGTTTCTGGACATGAGATTCAGGGCATGAGTTTCAGGGCAGGAGATTCATTGCATGAGATTCAGGGCATGAGTTGCAAGCCATGAGATTCAGGGCAGGAGTTTCAGGGAATGAGATTCAGGGCATGAGTTTTAAGGCAGGAGATTCAGGGCAGGAGTTTCTGGGCATGAGGATCAGGGCATGAGTTTCAGGTCACTAGATTCAGGGCAGGAGTTTCAGGGCATGTGATTCAGGGCATGAGTTTCAAGGCAGGATGTTCAGGGCAGGAGTTTCAGGGCATGTGATTCAGGGAATGACTTTCAGGGCAGGAGTTTCAGTGCTGTAGTCTCTGCAGAAGAGATTCAAGGCAGGAGTTTAAGGGCATGTGATTCAGGGCAGGAGATTCGGGACAGGAGTATCAGGGCAGGAGTTTCAGGGCTTGTGTTTCAGGGCTTGAGATTCAGGGCTGGAGATTCAGTGCAGGAGTTTCAGGGCATGAGATTCAGGGCAGGAGTTTAAGGGCATGTGATTCAGGGCATGAGTTTCAGGGCATGAGTTTCAGGGCAGGAGATTCAGTAAAGGAGTATTAGGGCATGAGATTCAGGGCAGGAGATTCAGGGTAGGAGTTTCAGGGCATGTGATTCAGGGCATGACTTTCAGCGCAGGAGATTCAGGGCAGGAGTTCACTGCTGTGGTTTCTGCAGAAGAGATTCAGGGCAGGAGTTTGAGGGCATGTGAATCAGGGCATTAGTTTCAGGGCATGAGATTCAGGGCAGTAGTTCCAGGGAACGAGATTCAGGGAAGGAGTTTCAAGGCATGATATTCAGGGCATGAGTTTCAGGGCAGGAGATTCAAGGCAGGAGTTTCAGTGCTGCAGATTCTGCAGAAGAGATTCAGGGCAGGAGTTTCAGGGCATGAGATGCAGGGTATGAGTTTCAGGGCAGGAGATTCAGGGCTGGAGTTTCAGGGCATGAGTTTCAGAGCATTAGATTCAGGGCAGAAGTTTCAGGGCATGATATTCAGGGCATGAGTTTCAGGGCACTAGATTCAGGGCAGGAGTTTCAGGGCATGAGATTCAGGGCAGGAGTTTCAGGGCATATGTTTCAGGGCATGACTTTCAGGGCAGGAGATTCAGGGCAGGAATTTCAGTGCTGTAGTTTCTGCAGAAGAGTTTCAGGGCAGGAGTTCAGGGCATGTGATTCAGGGCAGGAGATTCGGGACAGGAGTTTCTGGGCAGGAGATTCAGAGCAGGAGTTTCAGAGCAGTAGATTCAGGGCATTAGTTTCAGGGCATGAGATTCATGGCAGGAATTTCAGGGCATGAGATTCAGGACATGAGTTTCAGGGCAGGAGTTTCTGAGCATGAGATTCAGGGCATGAGTTTAAGGGCAGGAGATTCAGTGCATGAGATTCAGGGCATGAGTTGCAAGGCATGAGATTCAGGGCAGGAGTTTCAGGGAATGAGATTCAGGGCATGAGTTTTAGGGCACGAGATTCAGGGCAGGAGTTTCTGGGCATGAGAATCAGGGCATGAGTTTCAGGTCACTAGATTCAGGGCAGGAGTTTCGGGGCATGTGATTCAGGGCATGAGTTTCAGGGCAGGATATTCAGGGCAGGAGTTTCAGGGCATGTGATTCAGGGCATGACTTTCAGGGCAGGAGATTCAGGGCAGGAGTTTCAGTGTTGTAGTTTCTGCAGGATAGATTCAAGGCAGGAGTTTAACGGCATGTGATTAAGGGCATGAGTTTCAGGGCAGGAGATTCATGGCAGGAGTTTCAGGGCATGTGATTCAGGGCATGAGTTTCAGGGCAGGAGATTCAGGGCAGGTGATTCAGTAAAGGAGTACTAGGGCATGAGATTCAGGGCATGAGTTTCAGGGCAGGAGATTCAGGGTAGGAGTTTCAGGGCATGTGATTCGGGGCATGTCTTACAGCGCAGGAGATTCAGGGCAGGAGTTCACTACTGTGGTTTCTGCAGAAGAGATTCAGCGCAGGAGTTTCAGGGCATGTGAATCAGGGCATTAGTTTCAGGGCATGAGATTCAGGGCAGTAGTTTCAGGGATCGAGATTCAGGGAAGGAGTTTCAAGGAATGATATTCAGGGCATGAGTTTCAGGGCGCTAGAATCAGGGCAGGAGGTTCAGGGCATGAGATTCAGGGCATGACTTTCAGGGCAGGACATTCAGGGCAGGAGTTCACTGCTTTGGTTTCTGCAGAAGAGATTCAGGGCAGGAGTTTCAGGGCATGTGAATCAGGGCATTAGTTTCAGGGCAGGAGATTCAGCGCAGGAGTTTCATTGCTGTAGTTTCTGCAGAAGAGATTCAAGGCATCAGTTTAAGGGCATGTGATTCAGGACAGGAGATTCGGGACAGGAGTTTCAGGGCAGGAGTTTCAGGACTTGTGTTTCAGGGCTTGAGATTCAGGGCAGTAGGTTCAGGGATCGAGATTCAGGGAAGGAGTTTCTGGACATGAGATTCAGGGCATGACTTTCAGGGCAGCAGATTCAGGGCAGGAGGTTCAGTGCTGTAGTCTCTGCAGAAGAGATTCAAGGCAGGAGTTTAAGGTCATGTGATTCAGGGCAGGAGATTCGGGACAGGAGTTTCAGGGCAGGAGTTTCAGGGCTTGTGTTTCAGGGCTTGAGATTCAGGGCTGGAGATTCAGTGCAGGAGTTTCAGGGCATGAGATTCAGGGCATGAGTTTCAGTGCAGGAGATTCATGGCAGGAGTTTCAGGGCATGTGATTCAGGGCATGAGTTTCAGGGCAGGAGATTCAGGGCAGGAGATTCAGTAAAGGAGTTTTAGGGCATGAGATTCAGGGCATGAGTTTCAGGGTAGTAGATTCAGGGCATGTGATTCAGGGCATGACTTACAGCGCAAGAGATTCAGGGCAGGAGTTCAGTGCTGTAGTTTCTGCAGAAGAGATTCAGCGCAGGAGTTTTAGGGCATGTGATTCAGGGCATTAGTTTCAGGGCATGAGATTCAGGGCAGTAGTTTCAGGGATCGAGATTCAGGGAAGGAGTTTCAAGGCATGATATTCAGGGCATGAGTTTCAGGACGCTAGAATCAGGGCAGGAGGTTCAGGGCATGAGATGCAGGGCAGGAGTTTCAGGGCATGTGAATCAGGGCATTAGTTTCAGGGCAGGAGATTCAGGGCAGGAGTTTCATTGCTGTAGTTTCTGCAGAAGAGATTCAAGGCATGAGTTTAAGGGCATGTGATTCAGGACAGGAGATTCGGGACAGGAGTTTCAGGGCAGGAGTTTCAGGACTTGTGTTTCAGGGCTTGAGATTCAGGGCAGTAGGTTCAGGGATCGAGATTCAGGGAAGGAGTTTCTGGACATGAGATTCAGGGCATGACTTTCAGGGCAGGAGATTCAGGGCAGGAGGTTCAGTGCTGTAGTCTCTGCAGAAGAGATTCAAGGCAGGAGTTTAAGGTCATGTGATTCAGGGCAGGAGATTCGGGACAGGAGTTTCAGGGCAGAGGTTTCAGGGCTTGTGTTTCAGGGCTTGAGATTCAGGGCTGGAGATTCAGTGCAGGAGTTTCAGGGCATCAGATTCAGGGCATGAGTTTCAGTGCAGGAGATTCATGGCAGGAGTTTCAGGGCATGTGATTCAGGGCATGAGTTTCAGGGCAGGAGATTCAGGGCAGGAGATTCAGTAAAGGAGTTTTAGGGCATGAGATTCAGGGCATGAGTTTCAGGGTAGTAGATTCAGGGCATGTGATTCAGCGCATGACTTACAGCGCAGGAGATTCAGGGCAGGAGTTCAGTGCTGTAGTTTCTGCAGAAGAGATTCAGCGCAGGAGTTTTAGGGCATGTGATTCAGGGCATTAGTTTCAGGGCATGAGATTCAGGGCAGTAGTTTCAGGGATCGAGATTCAGGGAAGGAGTTTCAAGGCATGATATTCAGGGCATGAGTTTCAGGACGCTAGAATCAGGGCAGGAGGTTCAGGGCATGAGATGCAGGGCAGGAGTTTCAGGGAATGTGATTCAGGGCATGAATTTCAGGGAAGAGATTCAGGGCAGGAGTTTCAGTGCTGTAGTGTCTGCAGAAGAGATTCAGGGCAGGAGTTTCAGGGCATGAGATTCAGGGACATGAGTTTCAGGGCAGGAGTTTCTGGACATGAGATTCAGGGCATGAGTTTCAGGGCAGGAGATTCATTGCATGAGATTCAGGGCATGAGTTGCAAGCCATGAGATTCAAGGCAGGAGTTTCAGGGAATGAGATTCAGGGCATGAGTTTTAAGGCAGGAGATTCAGGGCAGGAGTTTCTGGGCATGAGAATCAGGGCATGAGTTTCAGGTCACTAGATTCAGGGCAGGAGTTTCAGGGCATGTGATTCAGGGCATGAGTTTCAAGGCAGGATGTTCAGGGCAGGAGTTTCAGGGCATGTGATTCAGGGAATGACTTTCAGGGCAGGAGTTTCAGTGCTGTAGTCTCTGCAGAAGAGATTCAAGGCAGGAGTTTAAGGGCATGTGATTCAGGGCAGGAGATTCGGGACAGGAGTATCAGGGCAGGAGTTTCAGGGCTTGTGTTTCAGGGCTTGAGATTCAGGGCTGGAGATTCAGTGCAGGAGTTTCAGGGCATGAGATTCAGGGCAGGAGTTTAAGGGCATGTGATTCAGGGCATGAGTTTCAGGGCATGTGTTTCAGGGCAGGAAATTCAGTAAAGGAGTATTAGGGCATGAGATTCAGGGCAGGAGATTCAGGGTAGGAGTTTCAGGGCATGTGATTCAGGGCATGACTTTCAGCGCAGGAGATTCAGGGCAGGAGTTCACTGCTGTGGTTTCTGCAGAAGAGATTCAGGGCAGGAGTTTGAGGGCATGTGAATCAGGGCATTAGTTTCAGGGCATGAGAGTCAGGGCAGTAGTTCCAGGGAACGAGATTCAGGGAAGGAGTTTCAAGGCATGATATTCAGGGCATGAGTTTCAGGGCAGGAGATTCAAGGCAGGAGTTTCAGTGCTGCAGATTCTGCAGAAGAGATTCAGGGCAGGAGTTTCAGGGCATGTGATTCAGGGCAGGAGATTCGGGACAGCAGTTTCAGGGCAGGAGATTCAGAGCAGGAGTTTCAGGGCATGTGATTCAGGGCATGACTAAAAGCGCAGGAGATTCAGGGCAGGAGTTCAGTGCTGTAGTTTCTGCAGAAGAGATTCAGGGCAGGAGTTTCAGGGCATGAGATGCAGCGTATGAGTTTCAGGGCAGGAGATTCAGGGCTGGAGTTTCAGGGCATGAGTTTCAGAGCATTAGATTCAGGGCAGAAGTTTCAGGGCATGATATTCAGGGCATGAGTTTCAGGGCATGAGATTCAGGGCAGGAGTTTCAGGGCATGAGATTCAGGGCAGGAGTTTCACGGCATATGTTTCAGGGCATGACTTTCAGGGCAGGAGATTCAGGGCAGGAATTTCAGTGCTGTAGTTTCTGCAGAAGAGTTTCAGGGCAGGAGTTCAGGGCATGTGATTCAGGGCAGGAGATTCGGGACAGGAGTTTCTGGGCAGGAGATTCAGAGCAGGAGTTTCAGAGCAGTAGATTCAGGGCATTAGTTTCACGGCATGAGATTCATGGCAGGAATTTCAGGGCATGAGATTCAGGACATGAGTTTCAGGGCAGGAGTTTCTGAGCATGAGATTCAGGGCATGAGTTTAAGGGCAGGAGATTCAGTGCATGAGATTCAGGGCATGAGTTGCAAGGCATGAGATTCAGGGCAGGAGTTTCAGGGAATGAGATTCAGGGCATGAGTTTTAGGGCACGAGATTCAGGGCAGGAGTTTCTGGGCATGAGAATCAGGGCATGAGTTTCAGGTCACTAGATTCAGGGCAGGAGTTTAACGGCATGTGATTAAGGGCATGAGTTTCAGGGCAGGAGATTCATGGCAGGAGTTTCAGGGCATGTGATTCAGGGCATGAGTTTCAGGGCAGGAGATTCATGGCAGGAGTTTCAGGGCATGTGATTCAGGGCATGAGTTTCAGGGCAGGAGATTCAGGGCAGGTGATTCAGTAAAGGAGTACTAGGGCATGAGATTCAGGGCATGAGTTTCAGGGCAGGAGATTCAGGGTAGGAGTTTCAGGGCATGTGATTCGGGGCATGTCTTACAGCGCAGGAGTTCACTACTGTGGTTTCTGCAGAAGAGATTCAGCGCAGGAGTTTCAGGGCATGTGAATCAGGGCATTAGTTTCAGGGCATGAGATTCAGGGCAGTAGTTTCAGGGATCGAGATTCATGGA
The DNA here is from genome assembly GCF_030028105.1 of Mobula birostris. Lineage (NCBI taxonomy): Eukaryota > Metazoa > Chordata > Chondrichthyes > Myliobatiformes > Myliobatidae > Mobula > Mobula birostris. The sequence goes on from NW_027278324.1 coordinate 10,444, forward strand.
AGCAGTTTCAAGGCATGATATTCAGGGCATGAGTTTCAGGGCGCTAGAATCAGGGCAGGAGGTTCAGGGCATGAGATTCAGGGCATGACTTTCAGGGCAGGAGATTCAGGGCAGGAGTTCACTGCTTTGGTTTCTGCAGAAGAGATTCAGGGCAGGAGTTTCAGGGCATGTGAATCAGGGCATTAGTTTCAGGGCAGGAGTTCATTGCTGTAGTTTCTGCAGAAGAGATTCAAGGCATGAGTTTAAGGGCATGTGATTCAGGGCATGAGTTTCAGGGCATGTGTTTCAGGGCAGGAGATTCAGTAAAGGAGTATTAGGGCATGAGATTCAGGGCAGGAGATTCAGGGTAGGAGTTTCAGGGCATGTGATTCAGGGCATGACTTTCAGCGCAGGAGATTCAGGGCAGGAGTTCACTGCTGTGGTTTCTGCAGAAGAGATTCAGGGCAGGAGTTTGAGGGCATGTGAATCAGGGCATTAGTTTCAGGGCATGAGAGTCAGGGCAGTAGTTCCAGGGAACGAGATTCAGGGAAGGAGTTTCAAGGCATGATATTCAGGGCATGAGTTTCAGGGCAGGAGATTCAAGGCAGGAGTTTCAGTGCTGCAGATTCTGCAGAAGAGATTCAGGGCAGGAGTTTCAGGGCATGTGATTCAGGGCAGGAGATTCGGGACAGCAGTTTCAGGGCAGGAGATTCAGAGCAGGAGTTTCAGGGCATGTGATTCAGGGCATGACTAAAAGCGCAGGAGATTCAGGGCAGGAGTTCAGTGCTGTAGTTTCTGCAGAAGAGATTCAGGGCAGGAGTTTCAGGGCATGAGATGCAGCGTATGAGTTTCAGGGCAGGAGATTCAGGGCTGGAGTTTCAGGGCATGAGTTTCAGAGCATTAGATTCAGGGCAGAAGTTTCAGGGCATGATATTCAGGGCATGAGTTTCAGGGCATGAGATTCAGGGCAGGAGTTTCAGGGCATGAGATTCAGGGCAGGAGTTTCACGGCATATGTTTCAGGGCATGACTTTCAGGGCAGGAGATTCAGGGCAGGAATTTCAGTGCTGTAGTTTCTGCAGAAGAGTTTCAGGGCAGGAGTTCAGGGCATGTGATTCAGGGCAGGAGATTCGGGACAGGAGTTTCTGGGCAGGAGATTCAGAGCAGGAGTTTCAGAGCAGTAGATTCAGGGCATTAGTTTCACGGCATGAGATTCATGGCAGGAATTTCAGGGCATGAGATTCAGGACATGAGTTTCAGGGCAGGAGTTTCTGAGCATGAGATTCAGGGCATGAGTTTAAGGGCAGGAGATTCAGTGCATGAGATTCAGGGCATGAGTTGCAAGGCATGAGATTCAGGGCAGGAGTTTCAGGGAATGAGATTCAGGGCATGAGTTTTAGGGCACGAGATTCAGGGCAGGAGTTTCTGGGCATGAGAATCAGGGCATGAGTTTCAGGTCACTAGATTCAGGGCAGGAGTTTAACGGCATGTGATTAAGGGCATGAGTTTCAGGGCAGGAGATTCATGGCAGGAGTTTCAGGGCATGTGATTCAGGGCATGAGTTTCAGGGCAGGAGATTCATGGCAGGAGTTTCAGGGCATGTGATTCAGGGCATGAGTTTCAGGGCAGGAGATTCAGGGCAGGTGATTCAGTAAAGGAGTACTAGGGCATGAGATTCAGGGCATGAGTTTCAGGGCAGGAGATTCAGGGTAGGAGTTTCAGGGCATGTGATTCGGGGCATGTCTTACAGCGCAGGAGTTCACTACTGTGGTTTCTGCAGAAGAGATTCAGCGCAGGAGTTTCAGGGCATGTGAATCAGGGCATTAGTTTCAGGGCATGAGATTCAGGGCAGTAGTTTCAGGGATCGAGATTCATGGAAGCAGTTTCAAGGCATGATATTCAGGGCATGAGTTTCAGGGCGCTAGAATCAGGGCAGGAGGTTCAGGGCATGAGATTCAGGGCATGACTTTCAGGGCAGGAGATTCAGGGCAGGAGTTCACTGCTTTGGTTTCTGCAGAAGAGATTCAGGGCAGGAGTTTCAGGGCATGTGAATCAGGGCATTAGTTTCAGGGCAGGAGTTTCATTGCTGTAGTTTCTGCAGAAGAGATTCAAGGCATGAGTTTAAGGGCATGTGATTCAGGACAGGAGATTCGGGACAGGAGTTTCAGGGCAGGAGTTTCAGGACTTGTGTTTCAGGGCTTGAGATTCGGGGCTGGAGATTCAGTGCAGGAGTTTCAGGGCATGAGATTCAGGGCAGGAGTTTAAGGGCATGTGATTCGGGGCATGTCTTACAGCGCAGGAGATTCAGGGCAGGAGTTCACTGCTGTGGTTTCTGCAGAAGAGATTCAGCGCAGGAGTTTCAGGGCATGTGAATCTGGGCATTAGTTTCAGGGCATGAGATTCAGGGCAGTAGTTCCAGGGATCGATATTCAGGGAAGGAGTTTCAAGGCATGATATTCAGGGCATGAGTTTCAGGGCACTAGATTCAGGGCAGGAGTTTCAGGGCATGAGATTCAGGGCAGGAGTTTCAGGGCATGTGATTCAGGGCATGACTTTCAGGACAGGAGATTCAGGGCAGGAGTTTCAATGCTGTAGTTTCTGCAGAAGAGATTCAGGGCAGGAGTTTCAGGGCATGTGATTCAGGGCAGGAGATTCGGGACAGGAGTTTCAGGGCAGGGGATTCAGAGCAAGAGTTTCAGGGCATGTGATTCAGGGCATGACTTATAGCGCAGGAGATTCAGGGCAGGATATCAGTGCAGTAGTTTCTGCAGAAGAGGTTCAGGGCAGGAGTTTCAGGGCATGAGATGCAGGGCATGAGTTTCAGGGCAAGAGATTCAGGGCAGGAGTTTCAGGGCATGAGATTCAGAGCAGTAGATTCAGGGCGGAAGGTTCAGGGCATGAGATTCATGGCCTGAGTTTCATTGCAGGAGATTCAGGGCATTAGTTTCAGGGCATGAGATTCAGGGCAGGAGTTTCAGGGCATGAGATTCAGTACATGAATTTCAGGGCAGGAGTTTCTGGACATGAGATTCAGGGCATGAGTTTCAGGGCAGGAGATTCAGTGCATGAGATTCAGGGCATGAGTTTTAGGGCACTAGATTCAGGGCAGGAGTTTCAGTGCATGAGATTCAGGGCATGAGTTGCAAGGCATGAGATTCAGGGCAGGAGTTTCAGGGAATGAGAATCAGGGCATGAGTTTCAGGGCAGGAGATTCAGTGCATGAGATTCAGGGCATGAGTTTTAGGGCACTAGATTCAGGGCAGGAGTTTCAGGGCATGAGATTCAGGGCAGGAGTTTCAGGGCATGATATTCAGGGCATGAGTTTCAGGGCATGAGATTCAGGGCAGGAGTTTCAGGGCATGAGATTCAGGGCAGGAGTTTCACGGCATATGTTTCAGGGCATGACTTTCAGGGCAGGAGATTCAGGGCAGGAATTTCAGTGCTGTAGTTTCTGCAGAAGAGTTTCAGGGCAGGAGTTCAGGGCATGTGATTCAGGGCAGGAGATTCGGGACAGGAGTTTCTGGGCAGGAGATTCAGAGCAGGAGTTTCAGAGCAGTAGATTCAGGGCATTAGTTTCACGGCATGAGATTCATGGCAGGAATTTCAGGGCATGAGATTCAGGACATGAGTTTCAGGGCAGGAGTTTCTGAGCATGAGATTCAGGGCATGAGTTTAAGGGCAGGAGATTCAGTGCATGAGATTCAGGGCATGAGTTGCAAGGCATGAGATTCAGGGCAGGAGTTTCAGGGAATGAGATTCAGGGCATGAGTTTTAGGGCACGAGATTCAGGGCAGGAGTTTCTGGGCATGAGAATCAGGGCATGAGTTTCAGGTCACTAGATTCAGGGCAGGAGTTTAACGGCATGTGATTAAGGGCATGAGTTTCAGGGCAGGAGATTCATGGCAGGAGTTTCAGGGCATGTGATTCAGGGCATGAGTTTCAGGGCAGGAGATTCATGGCAGGAGTTTCAGGGCATGTGATTCAGGGCATGAGTTTCAGGGCAGGAGATTCAGGGCAGGTGATTCAGTAAAGGAGTACTAGGGCATGAGATTCAGGGCATGAGTTTCAGGGCAGGAGATTCAGGGTAGGAGTTTCAGGGCATGTGATTCGGGGCATGTCTTACAGCGCAGGAGTTCACTACTGTGGTTTCTGCAGAAGAGATTCAGCGCAGGAGTTTCAGGGCATGTGAATCAGGGCATTAGTTTCAGGGCATGAGATTCAGGGCAGTAGTTTCAGGGATCGAGATTCATGGAAGCAGTTTCAAGGCATGATATTCAGGGCATGAGTTTCAGGGCGCTAGAATCAGGGCAGGAGGTTCAGGGCATGAGATTCAGGGCATGACTTTCAGGGCAGGAGATTCAGGGCAGGAGTTCACTGCTTTGGTTTCTGCAGAAGAGATTCAGGGCAGGAGTTTCAGGGCATGTGAATCAGGGCATTAGTTTCAGGGCAGGAGTTTCAGGGCATGTGATTCAGGGCAGGAGATTCGGGACAGGAGTTTCAGGGCAGGGGATTCAGAGCAAGAGTTTCAGGGCATGTGATTCAGGGCATGACTTATAGCGCAGGAGATTCAGGGCAGGATATCAGTGCAGTAGTTTCTGCAGAAGAGGTTCAGGGCAGGAGTTTCAGGGCATGAGATGCAGGGCATGAGTTTCAGGGCAAGAGATTCAGGGCAGGAGTTTCAGGGCATGAGATTCAGAGCAGTAGATTCAGGGCGGAAGGTTCAGGGCATGAGATTCATGGCCTGAGTTTCATTGCAGGAGATTCAGGGCATTAGTTTCAGGGCATGAGATTCAGGGCAGGAGTTTCAGGGCATGAGATTCAGTACATGAATTTCAGGGCAGGAGTTTCTGGACATGAGATTCAGGGCATGAGTTTCAGGGCAGGAGATTCAGTGCATGAGATTCAGGGCATGAGTTTTAGGGCACTAGATTCAGGGCAGGAGTTTCAGTGCATGAGATTCAGGGCATGAGTTGCAAGGCATGAGATTCAGGGCAGGAGTTTCAGGGAATGAGAATCAGGGCATGAGTTTCAGGGCAGGAGATTCAGTGCATGAGATTCAGGGCATGAGTTTTAGGGCACTAGATTCAGGGCAGGAGTTTCAGGGCATGAGATTCAGGGCAGGAGTTTCAGGGCATGATATTCAGGGCATGAGTTTCAGGGCATGAGATTCAGGGCAGGAGTTTCAGGGCATGAGATTCAGGGCAGGAGTTTCACGGCATATGTTTCAGGGCATGACTTTCAGGGCAGGAGATTCAGGGCAGGAATTTCAGTGCTGTAGTTTCTGCAGAAGAGTTTCAGGGCAGGAGTTCAGGGCATGTGATTCAGGGCAGGAGATTCGGGACAGGAGTTTCTGGGCAGGAGATTCAGAGCAGGAGTTTCAGAGCAGTAGATTCAGGGCATTAGTTTCACGGCATGAGATTCATGGCAGGAATTTCAGGGCATGAGATTCAGGACATGAGTTTCAGGGCAGGAGTTTCTGAGCATGAGATTCAGGGCATGAGTTTAAGGGCAGGAGATTCAGTGCATGAGATTCAGGGCATGAGTTGCAAGGCATGAGATTCAGGGCAGGAGTTTCAGGGAATGAGATTCAGGGCATGAGTTTTAGGGCACGAGATTCAGGGCAGGAGTTTCTGGGCATGAGAATCAGGGCATGAGTTTCAGGTCACTAGATTCAGGGCAGGAGTTTAACGGCATGTGATTAAGGGCATGAGTTTCAGGGCAGGAGATTCATGGCAGGAGTTTCAGGGCATGTGATTCAGGGCATGAGTTTCAGGGCAGGAGATTCATGGCAGGAGTTTCAGGGCATGTGATTCAGGGCATGAGTTTCAGGGCAGGAGATTCAGGGCAGGTGATTCAGTAAAGGAGTACTAGGGCATGAGATTCAGGGCATGAGTTTCAGGGCAGGAGATTCAGGGTAGGAGTTTCAGGGCATGTGATTCGGGGCATGTCTTACAGCGCAGGAGTTCACTACTGTGGTTTCTGCAGAAGAGATTCAGCGCAGGAGTTTCAGGGCATGTGAATCAGGGCATTAGTTTCAGGGCATGAGATTCAGGGCAGTAGTTTCAGGGATCGAGATTCATGGAAGCAGTTTCAAGGCATGATATTCAGGGCATGAGTTTCAGGGCGCTAGAATCAGGGCAGGAGGTTCAGGGCATGAGATTCAGGGCATGACTTTCAGGGCAGGAGATTCAGGGCAGGAGTTCACTGCTTTGGTTTCTGCAGAAGAGATTCAGGGCAGGAGTTTCAGGGCATGTGAATCAGGGCATTAGTTTCAGGGCAGGAGTTCATTGCTGTAGTTTCTGCAGAAGAGATTCAAGGCATGAGTTTAAGGGCATGTGATTCAGGGCATGAGTTTCAGGGCATGTGTTTCAGGGCAGGAGATTCAGTAAAGGAGTATTAGGGCATGAGATTCAGGGCAGGAGATTCAGGGTAGGAGTTTCAGGGCATGTGATTCAGGGCATGACTTTCAGCGCAGGAGATTCAGGGCAGGAGTTCACTGCTGTGGTTTCTGCAGAAGAGATTCAGGGCAGGAGTTTGAGGGCATGTGAATCAGGGCATTAGTTTCAGGGCATGAGAGTCAGGGCAGTAGTTCCAGGGAACGAGATTCAGGGAAGGAGTTTCAAGGCATGATATTCAGGGCATGAGTTTCAGGGCAGGAGATTCAAGGCAGGAGTTTCAGTGCTGCAGATTCTGCAGAAGAGATTCAGGGCAGGAGTTTCAGGGCATGTGATTCAGGGCAGGAGATTCGGGACAGCAGTTTCAGGGCAGGAGATTCAGAGCAGGAGTTTCAGGGCATGTGATTCAGGGCATGACTAAAAGCGCAGGAGATTCAGGGCAGGAGTTCAGTGCTGTAGTTTCTGCAGAAGAGATTCAGGGCAGGAGTTTCAGGGCATGAGATGCAGCGTATGAGTTTCAGGGCAGGAGATTCAGGGCTGGAGTTTCAGGGCATGAGTTTCAGAGCATTAGATTCAGGGCAGAAGTTTCAGGGCATGATATTCAGGGCATGAGTTTCAGGGCATGAGATTCAGGGCAGGAGTTTCAGGGCATGAGATTCAGGGCAGGAGTTTCACGGCATATGTTTCAGGGCATGACTTTCAGGGCAGGAGATTCAGGGCAGGAATTTCAGTGCTGTAGTTTCTGCAGAAGAGTTTCAGGGCAGGAGTTCAGGGCATGTGATTCAGGGCAGGAGATTCGGGACAGGAGTTTCTGGGCAGGAGATTCAGAGCAGGAGTTTCAGAGCAGTAGATTCAGGGCATTAGTTTCACGGCATGAGATTCATGGCAGGAATTTCAGGGCATGAGATTCAGGACATGAGTTTCAGGGCAGGAGTTTCTGAGCATGAGATTCAGGGCATGAGTTTAAGGGCAGGAGATTCAGTGCATGAGATTCAGGGCATGAGTTGCAAGGCATGAGATTCAGGGCAGGAGTTTCAGGGAATGAGATTCAGGGCATGAGTTTTAGGGCACGAGATTCAGGGCAGGAGTTTCTGGGCATGAGAATCAGGGCATGAGTTTCAGGTCACTAGATTCAGGGCAGGAGTTTAACGGCATGTGATTAAGGGCATGAGTTTCAGGGCAGGAGATTCATGGCAGGAGTTTCAGGGCATGTGATTCAGGGCATGAGTTTCAGGGCAGGAGATTCATGGCAGGAGTTTCAGGGCATGTGATTCAGGGCATGAGTTTCAGGGCAGGAGATTCAGGGCAGGTGATTCAGTAAAGGAGTACTAGGGCATGAGATTCAGGGCATGAGTTTCAGGGCAGGAGATTCAGGGTAGGAGTTTCAGGGCATGTGATTCGGGGCATGTCTTACAGCGCAGGAGTTCACTACTGTGGTTTCTGCAGAAGAGATTCAGCGCAGGAGTTTCAGGGCATGTGAATCAGGGCATTAGTTTCAGGGCATGAGATTCAGGGCAGTAGTTTCAGGGATCGAGATTCATGGAAGCAGTTTCAAGGCATGATATTCAGGGCATGAGTTTCAGGGCGCTAGAATCAGGGCAGGAGGTTCAGGGCATGAGATTCAGGGCATGACTTTCAGGGCAGGAGATTCAGGGCAGGAGTTCACTGCTTTGGTTTCTGCAGAAGAGATTCAGGGCAGGAGTTTCAGGGCATGTGAATCAGGGCATTAGTTTCAGGGCAGGAGTTTCATTGCTGTAGTTTCTGCAGAAGAGATTCAAGGCATGAGTTTAAGGGCATGTGATTCAGGACAGGAGATTCGGGACAGGAGTTTCAGGGCAGGAGTTTCAGGACTTGTGTTTCAGGGCTTGAGATTCGGGGCTGGAGATTCAGTGCAGGAGTTTCAGGGCATGAGATTCAGGGCAGGAGTTTAAGGGCATGTGATTCGGGGCATGTCTTACAGCGCAGGAGATTCAGGGCAGGAGTTCACTGCTGTGGTTTCTGCAGAAGAGATTCAGCGCAGGAGTTTCAGGGCATGTGAATCTGGGCATTAGTTTCAGGGCATGAGATTCAGGGCAGTAGTTCCAGGGATCGATATTCAGGGAAGGAGTTTCAAGGCATGATATTCAGGGCATGAGTTTCAGGGCACTAGATTCAGGGCAGGAGTTTCAGGGCATGAGATTCAGGGCAGGAGTTTCAGGGCATGTGATTCAGGGCATGACTTTCAGGACAGGAGATTCAGGGCAGGAGTTTCAATGCTGTAGTTTCTGCAGAAGAGATTCAGGGCAGGAGTTTCAGGGCATGTGATTCAGGGCAGGAGATTCGGGACAGGAGTTTCAGGGCAGGGGATTCAGAGCAAGAGTTTCAGGGCATGTGATTCAGGGCATGACTTATAGCGCAGGAGATTCAGGGCAGGATATCAGTGCAGTAGTTTCTGCAGAAGAGGTTCAGGGCAGGAGTTTCAGGGCATGAGATGCAGGGCATGAGTTTCAGGGCAAGAGATTCAGGGCAGGAGTTTCAGGGCATGAGATTCAGAGCAGTAGATTCAGGGCGGAAGGTTCAGGGCATGAGATTCATGGCCTGAGTTTCATTGCAGGAGATTCAGGGCATTAGTTTCAGGGCATGAGATTCAGGGCAGGAGTTTCAGGGCATGAGATTCAGTACATGAATTTCAGGGCAGGAGTTTCTGGACATGAGATTCAGGGCATGAGTTTCAGGGCAGGAGATTCAGTGCATGAGATTCAGGGCATGAGTTTTAGGGCACTAGATTCAGGGCAGGAGTTTCAGTGCATGAGATTCAGGGCATGAGTTGCAAGGCATGAGATTCAGGGCAGGAGTTTCAGGGAATGAGAATCAGGGCATGAGTTTCAGGGCAGGAGATTCAGTGCATGAGATTCAGGGCATGAGTTTTAGGGCACTAGATTCAGGGCAGGAGTTTCAGGGCATGAGATTCAGGGCAGGAGTTTCACGGCATATGTTTCAGGGCATGACTTTCAGGGCAGGAGATTCAGGGCAGGAATATCAGTGCTGTAGTTTCTGCAGAAGAGTTTCAGGGCAGGAGTTCAGGGCATGTGATTCAGGGCAGGAGATTCGGGACAGGAGTTTCTGGGCAGGAGATTCAGAGCAGGAGTTTCAGAGCAGTAGATTCAGGGCATTAGTTTCACGGCATGAGATTCATGGCAGGAGTTTCAGGGCATGAGTTTCAGGGCAGGAGATTCAGGGCAGGAGATTCAGTAAAGGAGTTTTAGGGCATGAGATTCAGGGCATGAGTTTCAGGGTAGTAGATTCAGGGCATGTGATTCAGGGCATGACTTACAGCGCAGGAGATTCAGGGCAGGAGTTCAGTGCTGTAGTTTCTGCAGAAGAGATTCAGCGCAGGAGTTTTAGGGCATGTGATTCAGGGCATTAGTTTCAGGGCATGAGATTCAGGGCAGTAGTTTCAGGGATCGAGATTCAGGGAAGGAGTTTCAAGGCATGATATTCAGGGCATGAGTTTCAGGACGCTAGAATCAGGGCAGGAGGTTCAGGGCATGAGATGCAGGGCAGGAGTTTCAGGGCATGTGATTCAGGGCATGAATTTCAGGGCAAGAGATTCAGGGCAGGAGTTTCAGTGCTGTAGTGTCTGCAGAAGAGATTCAGGGCAGGAGTTTCAGGGCATGAGATTCAGGACATGAGTTTCAGGGCAGGAGTTTCTGGACATGAGATTCAGGGCATGAGTTTCAGGGCAGGAGATTCATTGCATGAGATTCAGGGCATGAGTTGCAAGCCATGAGATTCAAGGCAGGAGTTTCAGGGAATGAGATTCAGGGCATGAGTTTTAAGGCAGGAGATTCAGGGCAGGAGTTTCTGGGCATGAGAATCAGGGCATGAGTTTCAGGTCACTAGATTCAGGGCAGGAGTTTCAGGGCATGTGATTCAGGGCATGAGTTTCAAGGCAGGATGTTCAGGGCAGGAGTTTCAGGGCATGTGATTCAGGGAATGACTTTCAGGGCAGGAGTTTCAGTGCTGTAGTCTCTGCAGAAGAGATTCAAGGCAGGAGTTTAAGGGCATGTGATTCAGGGCAGGAGATTCGGGACAGGAGTATCAGGGCAGGAGTTTCAGGGCTTGTGTTTCAGGGCTTGAGATTCAGGGCTGGAGATTCAGTGCAGGAGTTTCAGGGCATGAGATTCAGGGCAGGAGTTTAAGGGCATGTGATTCAGGGCATGAGTTTCAGGGCATGTGTTTCAGGGCAGGAGATTCAGTAAAGGAGTATTAGGGCATGAGATTCAGGGCAGGAGATTCAGGGTAGGAGTTTCAGGGCATGTGATTCAGGGCATGACTTTCAGCGCAGGAGATTCAGGGCAGGAGTTCACTGCTGTGGTTTCTGCAGAAGAGATTCAGGGCAGGAGTTTGAGGGCATGTGAATCAGGGCATTAGTTTCAGGGCATGAGAGTCAGGGCAGTAGTTCCAGGGAACGAGATTCAGGGAAGGAGTTTCAAGGCATGATATTCAGGGCATGAGTTTCAGGGCAGGAGATTCAAGGCAGGAGTTTCAGTGCTGCAGATTCTGCAGAAGAGATTCAGGGCAGGAGTTTCAGGGCATGTGATTCAGGGCAGGAGATTCGGGACAGCAGTTTCAGGGCAGGAGATTCAGAGCAGGAGTTTCAGGGCATGTGATTCAGGGCATGACTAAAAGCGCAGGAGATTCAGGGCAGGAGTTCAGTGCTGTAGTTTCTGCAGAAGAGATTCAGGGCAGGAGTTTCAGGGCATGAGATGCAGCGTATGAGTTTCAGGGCAGGAGATTCAGGGCTGGAGTTTCAGGGCATGAGTTTCAGAGCATTAGATTCAGGGCAGAAGTATCAGGGCATGATATTCAGGGCATGAGTTTCAGGGCATGAGATTCAGGGCAGGAGTTTCAGGGCATGAGATTCAGGGCAGGAGTTTCACGGCATATGTTTCAGGGCATGACTTTCAGGGCAGGAGATTCAGGGCAGGAATTTCAGTGCTGTAGTTTCTGCAGAAGAGTTTCAGGGCAGGAGTTCAGGGCATGTGATTCAGGGCAGGAGATTCGGGACAGGAGTTTCTGGGCAGGAGATTCAGAGCAGGAGTTTCAGAGCAGTAGATTCAGGGCATTAGTTTCACGGCATGAGATTCATGGCAGGAATTTCAGGGCATGAGATTCAGGACATGAGTTTCAGGGCAGGAGTTTCTGAGCATGAGATTCAGGGCATGAGTTTAAGGGCAGGAGATTCAGTGCATGAGATTCAGGGCATGAGTTGCAAGGCATGAGATTCAGGGCAGGAGTTTCAGGGAATGAGATTCAGGGCATGAGTTTTAGGGCACGAGATTCAGGGCAGGAGTTTCTGGGCATGAGAATCAGGGCATGAGTTTCAGGTCACTAGATTCAGGGCAGGAGTTTAACGGCATGTGATTAAGGGCATGAGTTTCAGGGCAGGAGATTCATGGCAGGAGTTTCAGGGCATGTGATTCAGGGCATGCGTTTCAGGGCAGGAGATTCATGGCAGGAGTTTCAGGGCATGTGATTCAGGGCATGAGTTTCAGGGCAGGAGATTCAGGGCAGGTGATTCAGTAAAGGAGTACTAGGGCATGAGATTCAGGGCATGAGTTTCAGCGCAGGAGATTCAGGGTAGGAGTTTCAGGGCATGTGATTCGGGGCATGTCTTACAGCGCAGGAGTTCACTACTGTGGTTTCTGCAGAAGAGATTCAGCGCAGGAGTTTCAGGGCATGTGAATCAGGGCATTAGTTTCAGGGCATGAGATTCAGGGCAGTAGTTTAAGGGATCGAGATTCATGGAAGCAGTTTCAAGGCATGATATTCAGGGCATGAGTTTCAGGGCGCTAGAATCAGGGCAGTAGGTTCAGGGCATGAGATTCAGGGCATGACTTTCAGGGCAGGAGATTCAGGGCAGGAGTTCACTGCTTTGGTTTCTGCAGAAGAGATTCAGGGCAGGAGTTTCAGGGCATGTGAATCAGGGCATTAGTTTCAGGGCAGGAGTTTCATTGCTGTAGTTTCTGCAGAAGAGATTCAAGGCATGAGTTTAAGGGCATGTGATTCAGGACAGGAGATTCGGGACAGGAGTTTCAGGGCAGGAGTTTCAGGACTTGTGTTTCAGGGCTTGAGATTCGGGGCTGGAGATTCAGTGCAGGAGTTTCAGGGCATGAGATTCAGGGCAGGAGTTTAAGGGCATGTGATTCGGGGCATGTCTTACAGCGCAGGAGATTCAGGGCAGGAGTTCACTGCTGTGGTTTCTGCAGAAGAGATTCAGCGCAGGAGTTTCAGGGCATGTGAATCTGGGCATTAGTTTCAGGGCATGAGATTCAGGGCAGTAGTTCCAGGGATCGATATTCAGGGAAGGAGTTTCAAGGCATGATATTCAGGGCATGAGTTTCAGGGCACTAGATTCAGGGCAGGAGTTTCAGGGCATGAGATTCAGGGCAGGAGTTTCAGGGCATGTGATTCAGGGCATGACTTTCAGGACAGGAGATTCAGGGCAGGAGTTTCAATGCTGTAGTTTCTGCAGAAGAGATTCAGGGCAGGAGTTTCAGGGCATGTGATTCAGGGCAGGAGATTCGGGACAGGAGTTTCAGGGCAGGGGATTCAGAGCAAGAGTTTCAGGGCATGTGATTCAGGGCATGACTTATAGCGCAGGAGATTCAGGGCAGGATATCAGTGCAGTAGTTTCTGCAGAAGAGGTTCAGGGCAGGAGTTTCAGGGCATGAGATGCAGGGCATGAGTTTCAGGGCAAGAGATTCAGGGCAGGAGTTTCAGGGCATGAGATTCAGAGCAGTAGATTCAGGGCGGAAGGTTCAGGGCATGAGATTCATGGCCTGAGTTTCATTGCAGGAGATTCAGGGCATTAGTTTCAGGGCATGAGATTCAGGGCAGGAGTTTCAGGGCATGAGATTCAGTACATGAATTTCAGGGCAGGAGATTCAGTACATGAATTTCAGGGCAGGAGATTCTGGACATGAGATTCAGGGCATGAGTTTCAGGGCAGGAGATTCAGTGCATGAGATTCAGGGCATGAGTTTTAGGGCACTAGATTCAGGGCAGGAGTTTCAGTGCATGAGATTCAGGGCATGAGTTGCAAGGCATGAGATTCAGGGCAGGAGTTTCAGGGAATGAGAATCAGGGCATGAGTTTCAGGGCAGGAGATTCAGTGCATGAGATTCAGGGCATGAGTTTTAGGGCACTAGATTCAGGGCAGGAGTTTCAGGGCATGAGATTCAGGGCAGGAGTTTCACGGCATATGTTTCAGGGCAGCAGGAGATTCAGGGCAGGAATTTCAGTGCTGTAGTTTCTGCAGAAGAGTTTCAGGGCAGGAGTTCAGGGCATGTGATTCAGGGCAGGAGATTCGGGACAGGAGTTTCTGGGCAGGAGATTCAGAGCAGGAGTTTCAGAGCAGTAGATTCAGGGCATTAGTTTCACGGCATGAGATTCATGGCAGGAATTTCAGGGCATGAGATTCAGGACATGAGTTTCAGGGCAGGAGTTTCTGAGCATGAGATTCAGGGCATGAGTTTAAGGGCAGGAGATTCAGTGCATGAGATTCAGGGCATGAGTTGCAAGGCATGAGATTCAGGGCAGGAGTTTCAGGGATCGAGATTCAGGGAAGGAGTTTCAAGGCATGATATTCAGGGCAGGAGTTTCTGGGCATGAGAATCAGGACATGAGTTTCAGGTCACTAGATTCAGGGCAGGAGTTTCGGGGCATGTGATTCAGGGCATGAGTTTCAGGGCAGGATATTCAGGGCAGGAGTTTCAGGGCATGTGATTCAGGGCATGACTTTCAGGGCAGGAGATTCAGGGCAGGAGTTTCAGTGTTGTAGTTTCTGCAGAAGAGATTCAAGGCAGGAGTTTAACGGCATGTGATTAAGGGCATGAGTTTCAGGGCAGGAGATTCATGGCAGGAGTTTCAGGGCATGTGATTCAGGGCATGAGTTTCAGGGCAGGAGATTCAGGGCAGGAGTTTCAGTGAAGGAGTTTTGGGGCATGTGATTCAGGGCATGAGTTTCAGGTCACTAGATTCAGGGCAGGAGTTTCAGGGCATGTGATTCAGGGCATGAGTTTCGGGGCAGGAGATTCAGGGCAGGAGTTTCTGGGCATGAGAATCAGGGCATGAGTTTCAGGTCACTAGATTCAGGGCAGGAGTTTCAGGGCATGTTATTCAGGGCATGAGTGTCAGGGCAGGATATTCACGGCAGGAGTTTCAGGGCATGTGATTCAGGGCATGACTTTCAGGGCAGGAGATTCAGGGCAGGAGTTTCAGTGCTGTAGTTTATGCAGAAGAGATTCAATGCAGGAGTTTTAGGGCATGTGATTCAGGGCAGGAGATTCGGGACAGGAGTTTCAGGGCAGGAGTTTCAGGGCTTGTGTTTCAGGGCTTGAGATTCAGGGCTGGAGATTCAGTGCAGGAGTTTCAGGGCATGAGTTTCAGGGCAGGAGATTCAGGGCAGGAGATTCAGTAAAGGAGTTTTAGGGCATGAGATTCAGGGCATGAGTTTCAGGGTAGTAGATTCAGGGAATGTGATTCAGGGCATGACTTACAACGCAGGAGATTCAGGGCAGGAGTTCAGTGCTGTAGATTCTGCAGAAGAGATTCAGCGCAGGAGTTTTAGGGCATGTGATTCAGGGCATTAGTTTCAGGGCATGAGATTCAGGACAGTAGTTTCAGGGATCGAGATTCAGGGAAGGAGTTTCAAGGCATGATATTCAGGGCATGAGTTTCAGGGCACTAGATTCAGGGCAGGAGTTTCAGGGCATAAGTGTACGGGGTCTTTCTTTTGTTACATTTAAAATGGCGATTTTTGTTATGTTAATCTGTGGAATGCGGCTTTGTTGTGTTTTAACGCTGCAGAGAGTTTGCGCTAGCAGTTTATTGTGGTTTAGAGGGTGATAAGAGGGTGCTATTAGCCAATGGGTGGTTATGTATCGTTTTGTTTTCGGATGCCATGCTGTATGATATGACTGTGGACTGAGTTTTGGCGGGGAGTCGGGAGGAGAGACGAGGAGGACGGCGGACGTGCGGAGAGGCTCCGGTCGATCACTTCGGGTGGTCCCGAGCCGTGGGTCGACGGAATTCGGGTGGTCGTCTGACGTCGAACTTGAGCTCCAACGGTAGCGCGCGAAGAACTTGGACTTTGAATAAGTGTTGGCGCCTTTTTTTTTCATTACTTTCCTCTCTGTATCACATGTATATTAATGCCCTAGAATTAGTAATATCTATAAAGTGTATGTGTTAAAATTTACTGGGTGTGCTGGCTGATGATTGATGTTTGTGATTGATTCGGGCGACGATTGACCCTGAGGGGACTGCTGAAGCAGGTGCTGGGCGGGATTTCCCCTAGACATACACGAGCCAAAATAACGGAACGTTACAAGTGGGGGCTACCGTCAGGGATTTGGATTTTTTTTCGGGAAAGTTGTACTTGTGGTTGCGGTAAGTGGTGTGAAGATGGAGCGAGATAAGATTGTAAGTTGGTGTGAAATGGAGGAGGTACCGGTGAATCATGCGTGTGTGGTAAGCGGGGTCGATTATCGCATTCCGGCAGAGGTACTGGTGCGAGGGTTGAGTTTGATTAAAGGTATCGGGCAGGTAGAACTTGTAGCTAGAAGGGGTGGGAAAGAACTGGAGGCTTGCTGGATGTTGGTGCGGGCGAGTGCCGACGTCATGGCTTTAGAATTACCAGCGACAGTCCATGTCCAGGGGGAGGCGGGGCCGTGGGGTCTCCATACCCTCCCCGAGGACGCAAGTGAGGAGGTGCCGGAGGAGCTAGTTGAGGCCCCCGGCCGGGTGCCCGTAGCAAGAGGTAGAGGTGCGGAGTGGGAAGGTTTGGCCAGGCCTCGCCCCCATGGGCTTGAGGAGACTGCCGAGTTAACGGCTGCCATTATCTCCCTGGCGAGAAGGGTTGAGGTGCACCGCCCGAAGCTGAGAATTTTCTCGGGAGCCAAGCCCACCCCGGAAGGGGAGGATGACTATGAGACCTGGGTTGAAGATACATCCCAATTGTTAGAGGTGTGGCCAGTTTCGGATGAGGAAAAGAGACAGCGATTGGTGGAAAGCTTAAGGGGCGGGGCAGCCCGGGTGGTCCGCGATCTGAGAGCGGCACGCCCCTTGGCTTCCCTATCGGAGTGTTTAGACGCTTTGGAGGAAGTGTTTGGACTGTCAGGGGATCCCTGGCGGCATTTAGCAGAGTTTCAACGGATGGGGCAGAGAAGAGGGGAAAAGCTCTCCGACTATGCTTTCAGGCTGGAAGGAAAGCTTACGGGGTTGCTGCGACGAGGTATAGTGAGGGAGGACGATGTGGCGGAGTTAAGGATGAGCCAGATATGTAGCGGTTCCCGGGAGGATGACAGGGTGGCTTGGAGTGTACGGCAGTCATTTAAGCAGAGCTCCCCTCCATCATTCGGACGGCTGATCCGAGAGGTACGGGCCGAGGAGTGTGCTTTGGGCCGACCAGGGGGCTCGGACCCTCAGGGACGGTCTTCAGCGGTTCAGGAGGTGGTAGCCGGGATGAGACCAGAGAAATCCAAGGGGTCCTCGGGGGCCCGTATCGGGAGGAGAGAGGCGGCGAGTAGTGGGTGCTATAACTGTGGGAGAGAGGGGCATTTCCGCCGGGAATGTGAGTGGCCGGGGGCGTGCTACCACTGTGGGGAAGCTGGCCACTTACGGAAGGATTGTGAGAGACGAAATGCGCCGAGGGGGGAGGGCCCCCAGGCCACCAAGAAGGGAGAGGTGTCGGGAAACTTAAGAGAGGCTCAGTGAGGGAACGGACTGGAGTCTCGGGAGGAACACGTTCCCAGAAAACCCCTATGGAACCCCGGAACAAACAAGCCCAAATTCCTGATGGGCTGGTGGGACCCCGTTCCAGCGTGTCCCTACGGATAGAGGGGATCTTTGCGAAAGCCATCCTTGACACCGGGTCGCAGGTTACCTTACTGTACCGGTCGTTCTACAACCAATATCTGAAGCATTTGGCAGTAACTCCGTTTAACGCATTGGAGATTTGGGGCATAAGTGATGGTGATTACCCGTACGATGGATACTTGTCAGTGAGAGTGGAATTTTCAGAGGGAGATGTGGGAGTATCGGAAGCCTTTGAGACGCTGGTGTTGGTTTGTCCGGATCCGGTGGAGACCGGTGGTGCTGCCCTGTTGGTGGGGACTAACTCCCCTCTGGTGCGACGGCTCTTGGGAGCCTGTAAGAAGAAGGGGGGGGAGAACTTTTTGGAGACCCTCTCGGTACACCCCGTGTTCCGAGGAGTGTACGAAGGAGTGAGTGACCCCCAGGGGCTGGACCCGGAGTGCAAACGAGGGACGGTGTGGTGCACTCAGGCGAGGCCTAAGGTGATACAGCCAGGGGAGGCGGCATTAGTGATGGGAACCCCCAGATTCCCCGGATTGCCGCCGGGAGAGGCCCTGCTAGTAGACGCCCCCGACGACCTGGAAAGGGAGTTCTGGTTCCCGGCTGGGGCGCTGGTGAGACCTGAATTGCAGAGGCCCTCAGCTGTACAGGCACGGCGGATGGGGGTGATGATACGGAACATAACGGAGAGGGAGATCACCTTTAAGCGCGGGATGCCCCTCGCGCACTTGTTCCCGGTGACGGTGATGTCCAGCGCCCCTGTGAAGCCCACTGGAAGAGAACTATTGGGAGACGGGGGGCGGCTGACCGAGGAGGCCTTTAATTTTGAAAACTCCCCTGTACCGCCGGCGTATAAGAGCAGGCTGGTGGAGAAGATGCTGAAGTTAGGGGATGTCTTTTCTCAGGGCGAGTTTGATGTAGGGTTTTCCAAGAGCACTCGGCACACCATTCGGGTAACAAATGACACCCCGTTTAGGGAGAGGTCGCGGCGGTTGGCCCCAGCAGATGTGGAGGATGTGCGGCAGCACTTGCGGCAGTTGAAAGATGCCGGGATTATTGCGGAGGCCCGAAGCCCATATGCGTCCCCCATAGTGGTGGCAAGGAAGAAAAATGGGAAGGTACGCATGTGCGTGGACTATAGGACCCTGAACCGCCGCACTGTTCCCGACCAATATACGGTCCCGAGGGTGGAAGATGCATTGGCCTGTCTAAGTGGTGCACAGTGGTTCAGTGTATTGGATTTGCGGAGTGGGTATTACCAGATTCCGATGAGCGAGACTGATAAGGAGAAGACAGCCTTTATCTGTCCCCTGGGGTTTTTCCAGTTCGAACGAATGCCCCAAGGTATCTCGGGTGCCCCAGCCACCTTTCAGCGGCTCATGGAGCGGACAGTGGGGGACATGAACCTGCTGGAGGTATTGGTGTACCTGGACGACCTGATAGTGTTCGGATCTACGTTGGAGGAACATGAGGAGCGGCTGCTGAAGGTGCTGAGTCGGCTGAAAGAGGAAGGGTTAAAACTTTCCCTGGATAAATGCCAGTTCTGTAAGACGTCAGTCAGTTATGTTGGGCACATAATCTCGCGAAATGGAGTGGCCACCGATCCGGATAAGATAGCCGCAGTCACCACCTGGCCGAGACCTCAGAAGGTGAGCGCCTTACGCTCGTTTTTGGGGTTTTGCGGATATTACCGGCGATTCGTGAAAGGATATGCGAAAATGAGTCATCCATTGAACCAGCTGTTGTGTGGCTATCCACCTATGGGGGGGAGGAGGAGGAAGGGAGACCGAGGGTCGGAGGTAGGAGGATACTTGAACCCGGGGGAGCCTTTTGGAGTGAGGTGGGATGCTCAATGTGAGGAGGCGTTCCAATCTCTAAAAAGGGCGCTGACACAGGCCCCAGTGTTGGCTTTTGCTGATCCCCGGAAGCCGTATGTTCTACACACTGATGCCAGTCACGAGGGTCTTGGGGCTGTTCTGTACCAGGAACAGGGAAACGGATTGAGGCCAGTGGCGTTTGTCAGTCGGAGCTTGTCGCCATCTGAAAGAAACTATCCCACTCACAAGCTGGAGTTCTTGGCATTGAAATGGGCAGTGGTAGACAAGTTGAGTGACTACCTATACGGGGCCCAGTTTGAAGTGAGAACTGATAACAACCCCCTCACTTATATCCTGACTTCGGCGAAGCTGGACGCTACTGGGCACCGGTGGGTAGCAGCCTTGTCTGCCTATGAGTTCAGCCTGAAGTACCGCCCGGGGAGTCGGAACATCGATGCAGATGCCCTGTCTCGTCGGGCGCACGACGAGTCGGGCACGGCCGAGGAGTGGAAGAGTGTCCCTGCCCAGGGAGTAAAGGCCATGTGTCAAGTTGGGAGCGACGGGGAAGTAGGAGCACAGATGGGAACGGATCGGGCAGTAGATCAACTGGGGGCTGACGGTGATGCGCTGCCCACTGGTTACTGTAATGTGACTGCTCTGAGGAACCGGCAGCTGCCGGAGTTGAGTCACCAGGAAGTACAGGCGGCTCAGCGTGATGACCCAAGCCTTGGCACTATCTGGTACGCGGTTAGCCAGGGTGATATGGGGCAGGTGGAGAAGGCGAAACATGCCTCCGTTCCTCTACTACTGAAGGAGTGGCCCCGGTTGAAGCTGAAGAACCACGTCCTGTACCGAGTCACTTCGCCTCCGGACCACCCCCGGCGCTGGCAGCTGGTCATGCCCGAGAAGTATCGAAAGGCTGTGCTTCAGGCTCTACATGATGATTCCGGGCACTTAGGGGTAGAGAAGACCTATGGATTAGTCAAGGACCGGTTTTACTGGCCCCGGATGAGGGGGGAGGTGGAAGAATACTGTAAGACCTGTAGCCGTTGCGTCAGGAGGAAGACCTTGCCTGCGCAGGCGGCTCCGTTATCCCACTTGCAGAGTGCAGGACCCATGGACCTGGTGTGTATGGATTTCCTGTCTATTGAGCCGGACACCAGCAATACCGCGAATGTTTTGGTCCTCACGGATCACTACACTAGATATGCGCAGGCTTTTCCTACTAAGGATCAGAAAGCGACTACAGTGGCGAAGGTGTTATGGGAGAAGTACTTTGTTCATTATGGCCTTCCCCGGCGGATCCACAGTGATCAGGGACGGGACTTCGAGAGCAGGCTTATCCATGAATTGCTGGATATGCTTGGGGTTGAAAAGTCCAGAACCACCCCCTATCACCCTCAGGGTGATCCTCAGCCCGAGAGGTTTAACCGGACCCTGCTGGACATGCTCGGCACCTTGGAGATTGGACGGAAGAGTAAGTGGAGTCAGCACATCGCCCATTTGGTTCATTGTTACAATTGTACTCGCAATGATGCTACGGGGTACTCGCCCTACTATCTGATGTTCGGACGGGAAGCGAGGTTGCCCATTGATCTGTGTTTTGGGACTGAAGCGGGGGAAATACCTTCGAAGCCATGTCTGAAGTACGTGTCCGATATGAGGAGAGAGTTGAAAAGGGCGTACGAGTTGGCTGAGGCGGCAGCCACCAAGCAGAACCAGCGGAATAAAAGGAGGTATGATCAGAAGGTAAAGTTCGTCCAGCTATTGCCGGGAGACCGAGTCCTCATCCGGAATTTAGGACTACAGGGTAAGCACAAGTTGGCGGACCGTTGGGCAGCCACCCCATATGTGGTGGAGAGTCAGATGCCGAATCTCCCGGTTTACCGGGTGAGACCTGAGGGCGGGCAGGGGCCTGTCAAGGTACTCCATCGGAACCACCTGTTGCCTCTGGGTCGAGAGGTGAAGATGGACCTAGAGT
The DNA here is from genome assembly GCF_030028105.1 of Mobula birostris. Classification (NCBI taxonomy): domain Eukaryota; kingdom Metazoa; phylum Chordata; class Chondrichthyes; order Myliobatiformes; family Myliobatidae; genus Mobula; species Mobula birostris. The sequence goes on from NW_027278324.1 coordinate 31,475, forward strand.
CCGAATGGGAGTTTACTCCTAGTACGAGGACTCTGCGAGGGCGCAGGGCGCGGGAAGAGGCCGCTGCGAAGAAAACGGGGCCGGTCCCCACCTCGAGAAGGGATACGTCATCGGAAGATGATGATTCGGACGTGTGGTACCTGCTTCCGTTCGCTGATTCCCCGGTGCCAGGAGAAGAGACTCTTGGCCCTTCCATCACTGAGTCAGGGGGACCGAGGGAGGGTGTTGCAGAGCCGCCTGTATTACAGCCGGCATTGGGGGAGGAGAGGGTGGAGGCAGAACCCGAGCCAGAGGGCTCACCGGGGCAGAGGGATCCCGGTGAAGGGGAAGGTCCGACAGATCGGCTCGAGGGGTCACCTGGGGTGTCTGAACAGGGAGAGTCCACAGAGGAAGTCCTGAGGCCTCAGAGGAGTAGGCATCCCCCGGAAAGACTCACTTATATAGCGCCGGGAGAGCAGGGTGTAATCTCTACTGCCCTGCAAAGTTATGTCACTGCTTTATGCACCTGGGTTGGGTTTTGTGTTTTACAAGGAGTACTAGTGAATTCTGTTAACGTCATGAGGGCATGACTTTTTTGAGGTGGGGGGAGAGTGTACGGGGTCTTTCTTTTGTTACATTTAAAATGGCGATTTTTGTTATGTTAATCTGTGGAATGCGGCTTTGTTGTGTTTTAACGCTGCAGAGAGTTTGCGCTAGCAGTTTATTGTGGTTTAGAGGGTGATAAGAGGGTGCTATTAGCCAATGGGTGGTTATGTATCGTTTTGTTTTCGGATGCCATGCTGTATGATATGACTGTGGACTGAGTTTTGGCGGGGAGTCGGGAGGAGAGACGAGGAGGACGGCGGACGTGCGGAGAGGCTCCGGTCGATCACTTCGGGTGGTCCCGAGCCGTGGGTCGACGGAATTCGGGTGGTCGTCTGACGTCGAACTTGAGCTCCAACGGTAGCGCGCGAAGAACTTGGACTTTGAATAAGTGTTGGCGCCTTTTTTTTTCATTACTTTCCTCTCTGTATCACATGTATATTAATGCCCTAGAATTAGTAATATCTATAAAGTGTATGTGTTAAAATTTACTGGGTGTGCTGGCTGATGATTGATGTTTGTGATTGATTCGGGCGACGATTGACCCTGAGGGGACTGCTGAAGCAGGTGCTGGGCGGGATTTCCCCTAGACATACACGAGCCAAAATAACGGAACGTTACATAAGATTCAGGGCAGGAGATTCAGGGCAGGAGTTTCAGTGCTGTAGTTTCTGCAGAAGAGATTCAGTTCAGGAGTTTCAGGGCATGAGATTCAGGACATGAGTTTCAGGGCAGGATTTTCTGAACATGAGATTCAGGGCATGAGTTTCAGGGCAGGAGATTCAGTGCATGAGATTCAGGGCATGAGTTGCAAGGCATGAGATTCAGGGCAGGAGTTTCAGGGAATGAGAATCAGGGCATGAGTTTCAGGTCACTAGATTCAGGACAGGAGTTTCAGGGCATGTGATTCAGGGCATGAGTGTCAGGGCAGGATATTCAGGGCAGGAGTTTCAGGGCATGTGATTCAGGGCATGACTTTCAGGGCAGGAGATTCAGGGCAGGAGTTTCATTGCAGTAGTTTCTGCAGAAGAGATTCAAGGCATGAGTTTAAGGGCATATGATTCAGGACAGGTGATTCGGGACAGGAGTTTCAGGGCAGGAGTTTCAGGGCTTGTGTTTCAGCGCTTGAGATTCGGGGCTGGAGATTCAGTGCAGGAGTTTCAGGGAATGTGATTCAGGGCATGACTTATACCGCAGGAGATTCAGGGCAGGAGTTCAGTGCTGTAGTTTCTGCTGAAGTGATTCAGGGCAGGAGTTTCAGGGCATGAGATGCAGGGCATGAGTTTCAGGGCAGGAGATTCAGGGCTGGAGTTTCAGGGCATGAGTTTCAGAGCATTAGATTCAGGGCAGAAGTTTCAGTGCATGATATTCAGGGCACTAGATTCAGGGCAGGAGTTTCAGGGCATGAGATTCAGTGCATGAGATTCAGGGCATGAGTTTTAGGGCAGGAGATTCAGGGCAGGAGTTTCAGTGAAGGAGTTTTGGGGCATGTGATTCAGGGCATGAGTTTCAGGTCACTAGATTCAGGGCAGGAGTTTCAGGGCATGTGATTCAGGGCATGAGTTTCGGGGCAGGAGATTCAGGGCAGGAGTTTCTGGGCATGAGAATCAGGGCATGAGTTTCAGGTCACTAGATTCAGGGCAGGAGTTTCAGGGCATGTTATTCAGGGCATGAGTGTCAGGGCAGGATATTCACGGCAGGAGTTTCAGGGCATGTGATTCAGGGCATGACTTTCAGGGCAGGAGATTCAGGGCAGGAGTTTCAGTGCTGTAGTTTATGCAGAAGAGATTCAATGCAGGAGTTTTAGGGCATGTGATTCAGGGCAGGAGATTCGGGACAGGAGTTTCAGGGCAGGAGTTTCAGGGCTTGTGTTTCAGGGCTTGAGATTCAGGGCTGGAGATTCAGTGCAGGAGTTTCAGGGCATGAGTTTCAGGGCAGGAGATTCAGGGCAGGAGATTCAGTAAAGGAGTTTTAGGGCATGAGATTCAGGGCATGAGTTTCAGGGTAGTAGATTCAGGGAATGTGATTCAGGGCATGACTTACAACGCAGGAGATTCAGGGCAGGAGTTCAGTGCTGTAGATTCTGCAGAAGAGATTCAGCGCAGGAGTTTTAGGGCATGTGATTCAGGGCATTAGTTTCAGGGCATGAGATTCAGGACAGTAGTTTCAGGGATCGAGATTCAGGGAAGGAGTTTCAAGGCATGATATTCAGGGCATGAGTTTCAGGGCACTAGATTCAGGGCAGGAGTTTCAGGGCATAAGATTCAGGGCATGAGATTCAGGACATGAGTTTCAGGGCAGGATTTTCTGAACATGAGATTCAGGGCATGAGTTTCAGGGCAGGAGATTCAGTGCATGAGATTCAGGGCATGAGTTGCAAGGCATGAGATTCAGAGCAGGAGTTTCAGGGAATGAGAATCAGGGCATGAGTTTCAGGTCACTAGATTCAGGACAGGAGTTTCAGGGCATGTGATTCAGGGCATGAGTGTCAGGGCAGGATATTCAGGGCAGGAGTTTCAGGGCATGTGATTCAGGGCATGACTTTCAGGGCAGGAGATTCAGGGCAGGAGTTTCATTGCAGTAGTTTCTGCAGAAGAGATTCAAGGCATGAGTTTAAGGGCATGTGATTCAGGACAGGAGATTCGGGACAGGAGTTTCAGGGCAGGAGTTTCAGGGCTTGTGTTTCAGGGCTTGAGATTCGGGGCTGGAGATTCAGTGCAGGAGTTTCAGGGCATGTGATTCAGGGCATGACTTATACCGCAGGAGATTCAGGGCAGGAGTTCAGTGCTGTAGTTTCTGCAGAAGTGATTCAGGGCAGGAGTTTCAGGGCATGAGATGCAGGCCATGAGTTTCAGGGCAGGAGATTCAGGGCTGGAGTTTCAGGGCATGAGTTTCAGAGCATTAGATTCAGGCAGAAGTTTCAGTGCATGATATTCAGGGCATGAGTTTCAGGGCACTAGATTCAGGGCAGGAGTTTCAGGGCATGAGATTCAGGGCAGGAGTTTCAGGACATATGATTCAGGGCATGACTTTCAGGCCAGGAGATTCAGGGCAGGAATTTCAGTGCTGTAGTTTCTGCAGAAGAGATTCAGGCCAGGAGTTTCAGGGCATGTGATTAGGGCAGGAGATTCGGGACAGGAGTTTCTGGGCAGGAGATTCAGAGCAGGAGTTTCAGAGCAGTAGATTCAGGGCATTAGTTTCAGGGCATGAGATTCAGGGCAGGAGTTTCTGGGCATGAGAATCAGGACATGAGTTTCAGGTCACTAGATTCAGGGCAGGAGTTTCGGGGCATGTGATTCAGGGAATGAGTTTCAGGGCAGGATATTCAGGGCAGGAGTTTCAGGGCATGTGATTCAGGGCATGACTTTCAGGGCAGGAGATTCAGGGCAGGAGTTTCAGTGTTGTAGTTTCTGCAGAAGAGATTCAAGGCAGGAGTTTAACGGCATGTGATTAAGGGCATGAGTTTCAGGGCAGGAGATTCATGGCAGGAGTTTCAGGGCATGTGATTCAGGGCATGAGTTTCAGGGCAGGAGATTCAGGGCAGGAGTTTCAGTGAAGGAGTTTTGGGGCATGTGATTCAGGGCATGAGTTTCAGGTCACTAGATTCAGGGCAGGAGTTTCAGGGCATGTGATTCAGGGCATGAGTTTCGGGGCAGGAGATTCAGGGCAGGAGTTTCTGGGCATGAGAATCAGGGCATGAGTTTCAGGTCACTAGATTCAGGGCAGGAGTTTCAGGGCATGTTATTCAGGGCATGAGTGTCAGGGCAGGATATTCACGGCAGGAGTTTCAGGGCATGTGATTCAGGGCATGACTTTCAGGGCAGGAGATTCAGGGCAGGAGTTTCAGTGCTGTAGTTTATGCAGAAGAGATTCAATGCAGGAGTTTTAGGGCATGTGATTCAGGGCAGGAGATTCGGGACAGGAGTTTCAGGGCAGGAGTTTCAGGGCTTGTGTTTCAGGGCTTGAGATTCAGGGCTGGAGATTCAGTGCAGGAGTTTCAGGGCATGAGTTTCAGGGCAGGAGATTCAGGGCAGGAGATTCAGTAAAGGAGTTTTAGGGCATGAGATTCAGGGCATGAGTTTCAGGGTAGTAGATTCAGGGAATGTGATTCAGGGCATGACTTACAACGCAGGAGATTCAGGGCAGGAGTTCAGTGCTGTAGATTCTGCAGAAGAGATTCAGCGCAGGAGTTTTAGGGCATGTGATTCAGGGCATTAGTTTCAGGGCATGAGATTCAGGACAGTTGTTTCAGGGATCGAGATTCAGGGAAGGAGTTTCAAGGCATGATATTCAGGGCATGAGTTTCAGGGCACTAGATTCAGGGCAGGAGTTTCAGGGCATAAGATTCAGGGCAGGAGATTCAGGGCAGGAGTTTCAGTGCTGTAGTTTCTGCAGAAGAGATTCAGTTCAGGAGTTTCAGGGCATGAGATTCAGGACATGAGTTTCAGGGCAGGATTTTCTGAACATGAGATTCAGGGCATGAGTTTCAGGGCAGGAGATTCAGTGCATGAGATTCAGGGCATGAGTTGCAAGGCATGAGATTCAGGGCAGGAGTTTCAGGGAATGAGAATCAGGGCATGAGTTTCAGGTCACTAGATTCAGGACAGGAGTTTCAGGGCATGTGATTCAGGGCATGAGTGTCAGGGCAGGATATTCAGGGCAGGAGTTTCAGGGCATGTGATTCAGGGCATGACTTTCAGGGCAGGAGATTCAGGGCAGGAGTTTCATTGCAGTAGTTTCTGCAGAAGAGATTCAAGGCATGAGTTTAAGGGCATATGATTCAGGACAGGTGATTCCGGACAGGAGTTTCAGGGCAGGAGTTTCAGGGCTTGTGTTTCAGCGCTTGAGATTCGGGGCTGGAGATTCAGTGCAGGAGTTTCAGGGAATGTGATTCAGGGCATGACTTATACCGCAGGAGATTCAGGGCAGGAGTTCAGTGCTGTAGTTTCTGCTGAAGTGATTCAGGGCAGGAGTTTCAGGGCATGAGATGCAGGGCATGAGTTTCAGGGCAGGAGATTCAGGGCTGGAGTTTCAGGGCATGAGTTTCAGAGCATTAGATTCAGGGCAGAAGTTTCAGTGCATGATATTCAGGGCACTAGATTCAGGGCAGGAGTTTCAGGGCATGAGATTCAGTGCATGAGATTCAGGGCATGAGTTTTAGGGCAGGAGATTCAGGGCAGGAGTTTCAGTGAAGGAGTTTTGGGGCATGTGATTCAGGGCATGAGTTTCAGGTCACTAGATTCAGGGCAGGAGTTTCAGGGCATGTGATTCAGGGCATGAGTTTCGGGGCAGGAGATTCAGGGCAGGAGTTTCTGGGCATGAGAATCAGGGCATGAGTTTCAGGTCACTAGATTCAGGGCAGGAGTTTCAGGGCATGTTATTCAGGGCATGAGTGTCAGGGCAGGATATTCACGGCAGGAGTTTCAGGGCATGTGATTCAGGGCATGACTTTCAGGGCAGGAGATTCAGGGCAGGAGTTTCAGTGCTGTAGTTTATGCAGAAGAGATTCAATGCAGGAGTTTTAGGGCATGTGATTCAGGGCAGGAGATTCGGGACAGGAGTTTCAGGGCAGGAGTTTCAGGGCTTGTGTTTCAGGGCTTGAGATTCAGGGCTGGAGATTCAGTGCAGGAGTTTCAGGGCATGAGTTTCAGGGCAGGAGATTCAGGGCAGGAGATTCAGTAAAGGAGTTTTAGGGCATGAGATTCAGGGCATGAGTTTCAGGGTAGTAGATTCAGGGAATGTGATTCAGGGCATGACTTACAACGCAGGAGATTCAGGGCAGGAGTTCAGTGCTGTAGATTCTGCAGAAGAGATTCAGCGCAGGAGTTTTAGGGCATGTGATTCAGGGCATTAGTTTCAGGGCATGAGATTCAGGACAGTAGTTTCAGGGATCGAGATTCAGGGAAGGAGTTTCAAGGCATGATATTCAGGGCATGAGTTTCAGGGCACTAGATTCAGGGCAGGAGTTTCAGGGCATAAGATTCAGGGCATGAGATTCAGGACATGAGTTTCAGGGCAGGATTTTCTGAACATGAGATTCAGGGCATGAGTTTCAGGGCAGGAGATTCAGTGCATGAGATTCAGGGCATGAGTTGCAAGGCATGAGATTCAGAGCAGGAGTTTCAGGGAATGAGAATCAGGGCATGAGTTTCAGGTCACTAGATTCAGGACAGGAGTTTCAGGGCATGTGATTCAGGGCATGAGTGTCAGGGCAGGATATTCAGGGCAGGAGTTTCAGGGCATGTGATTCAGGGCATGACTTTCAGGGCAGGAGATTCAGGGCAGGAGTTTCATTGCAGTAGTTTCTGCAGAAGAGATTCAAGGCATGAGTTTAAGGGCATGTGATTCAGGACAGGAGATTCGGGACAGGAGTTTCAGGGCAGGAGTTTCAGGGCTTGTGTTTCAGGGCTTGAGATTCGGGGCTGGAGATTCAGTGCAGGAGTTTCAGGGCATGTGATTCAGGGCATGACTTATACCGCAGGAGATTCAGGGCAGGAGTTCAGTGCTGTAGTTTCTGCAGAAGTGATTCAGGGCAGGAGTTTCAGGGCATGAGATGCAGGCCATGAGTTTCAGGGCAGGAGATTCAGGGCTGGAGTTTCAGGGCATGAGTTTCAGAGCATTAGATTCAGGCAGAAGTTTCAGTGCATGATATTCAGGGCATGAGTTTCAGGGCACTAGATTCAGGGCAGGAGTTTCAGGGCATGAGATTCAGGGCAGGAGTTTCAGGACATATGATTCAGGGCATGACTTTCAGGCCAGGAGATTCAGGGCAGGAATTTCAGTGCTGTAGTTTCTGCAGAAGAGATTCAGGCCAGGAGTTTCAGGGCATGTGATTCAGGGCAGGAGATTCGGGACAGGAGTTTCTGGGCAGGAGATTCAGAGCAGGAGTTTCAGAGCAGTAGATTCAGGGCATTAGTTTCAGGGCATGAGATTCATGGCAGGAGGTTCAGGGCATGAGATTCAGAGCAAGAGTTTCAGGGCATGTGATTCAGGGCATGACTTATAGCGCAGGAGATTCAGGGCAGGATATCAGTGCAGTAGTTTCTGCAGAAGAGGTTCAGGGCAGGAGTTTCAGGGCATGAGATGCAGGGCATGAGTTTCAGGGCAAGAGATTCAGGGCAGGAGTTTCAGGGCATGAGATTCAGAGCAGTAGATTCAGGGCGGAAGTTTCAGGGCATGAGATTCATGGCCTGAGTTTCATTGCAGGAGATTCAGGGCATTAGTTTCAGGGCATGAGATTCAGGGCAGGAGTTTCAGGGCATGAGATTCAGTACATGAATTTCAGGGCAGGAGTTTCTGGACATGAGATTCAGGGCATGAGTTTCAGGGCAGGAGATTCAGTGCATGAGATTCAGGGCATGCGTTTTAGGGCAGGAGATTCAGGGCAGGAGTTTCAGTGAAGGAGTTTTGGGGCATGTGATTCAGGGCATGAGTTTCAGGTCACTAGATTCAGGGCAGGAGTTTCAGGGCATGTGATTCAGGGCATGAGTTTCGGGGCAGGAGATTCAGTGCATGAGATTCAGGGCATGCGTTTTAGGGCAGGAGATTCAGGGCAGGAGTTTCAGTGAAGGAGTTTTGGGGCATGTGATTCAGGGCATGAGTTTCAGGTCACTAGATTCAGGGCAGGAGTTTCAGGGCATGTGATTCAGGGCATGAGTTTCGGGGCAGGAGATTCAGGGCAGGAGTTTCTGGGCATGAGAATCAGGGCATGAGTTTCAGGTCACTAGATTCAGGGCAGGAGTTTCAGGGCATGTTATTCAGGGCATGAGTGTCAGGGCAGGATATTGACGGCAGGAGTTTCAGGGCATGTGATTCAGGGCATGACTTTCAGGGCAGGAGATTCAGGGCAGGAGTTTCAGTGCTGTAGTTTATGCAGAAGAGATTCAATGCAGGAGTTTTAGGGCATGTGATTCAGGGCAGGAGATTCGGGACAGGAGTTTCAGGGCAGGAGTTTCAGGGCTTGTGTTTCAGGGCTTGAGATTCAGGGCTGGAGATTCAGTGCAGGAGTTTCAGGGCATGAGTTTCAGGGCAGGAGATTCAGGGCAGGAGATTCAGTAAAGGAGTTTTAGGGCATGAGATTCAGGGCATGAGTTTCAGGGTAGTAGATTCAGGGAATGTGATTCAGGGCATGACTTACAACGCAGGAGATTCAGGGCAGGAGTTCAGTGCTGTAGATTCTGCAGAAGAGATTCAGCGCAGGAGTTTTAGGGCATGTGATTCAGGGCATTAGTTTCAGGGCATGAGATTCAGGACAGTAGTTTCAGGGATCGAGATTCAGGGAAGGAGTTTCAAGGCATGATATTCAGGGCATGAGTTTCAGGGCACTAGATTCAGGGCAGGAGTTTCAGGGCATAAGATTCAGGGCAGGAGATTCAGGGCAGGAGTTTCAGTGCTGTAGTTTCTGCAGAAGAGATTCAGTTCAGGAGTTTCAGGGCATGAGATTCAGGACATGAGTTTCAGGGCAGGATTTTCTGAACATGAGATTCAGGGCATGAGTTTCAGGGCAGGAGATTCAGTGCATGAGATTCAGGGCATGAGTTGCAAGGCATGAGATTCAGGGCAGGAGTTTCAGGGAATGAGAATCAGGGCATGAGTTTCAGGTCACTAGATTCAGGACAGGAGTTTCAGGGCATGTGATTCAGGGCATGAGTGTCAGGGCAGGATATTCAGGGCAGGAGTTTCAGGGCATGTGATTCAGGGCATGACTTTCAGGGCAGGAGATTCAGGGCAGGAGTTTCATTGCAGTAGTTTCTGCAGAAGAGATTCAAGGCATGAGTTTAAGGGCATGTGATTCAGGACAGGTGATTCGGGACAGGAGTTTCAGGGCAGGAGTTTCAGGGCTTGTGTTTCAGCGCTTGAGATTCGGGGCTGGAGATTCAGTGCAGGAGTTTCAGGGCATGTGATTCAGGGCATGACTTATACCGCAGGAGATTCAGGGCAGGAGTTCAGTGCTGTAGTTTCTGCAGAAGTGATTCAGGGCAGGAGTTTCAGGGCATGAGATGCAGGGCATGAGTTTCAGGGCAGGAGATTCAGGGCTGGAGTTTCAGGGCATGAGTTTCAGAGCATTAGATTCAGGGCAGAAGTTTCAGTGCATGATATTCAGGGCACTAGATTCAGGGCAGGAGTTTCAGGGCATGAGATTCAGTGCATGAGATTCAGGGCATGAGTTTTAGGGCAGGAGATTCAGGGCAGGAGTTTCAGTGAAGGAGTTTTGGGGCATGTGATTCAGGGCATGAGTTTCAGGTCACTAGATTCAGGGCAGGAGTTTCAGGGCATGTGATTCAGGGCAGGAGATTCAGGGCAGGAGTTTCAGTGCTGTAGTTTCTGCAGAAGAGATTCAGTTCAGGAGTTTCAGGGCATGAGATTCAGGACATGAGTTTCAGGGCAGGATTTTCTGAACATGAGATTCAGGGCATGAGTTTCAGGGCAGGAGATTCAGTGCATGAGATTCAGGGCATGAGTTGCAAGGCATGAGATTCAGGGCAGGAGTTTCAGGGAATGAGAATCAGGGCATGAGTTTCAGGTCACTAGATTCAGGACAGGAGTTTCAGGGCATGTGATTCAGGGCATGAGTGTCAGGGCAGGATATTCAGGGCAGGAGTTTCAGGGCATGTGATTCAGGGCATGACTTTCAGGGCAGGAGATTCAGGGCAGGAGTTTCATTGCAGTAGTTTCTGCAGAAGAGATTCAAGGCATGAGTTTAAGGGCATGTGATTCAGGACAGGTGATTCGGGACAGGAGTTTCAGGGCAGGAGTTTCAGGGCTTGTGTTTCAGCGCTTGAGATTCGGGGCTGGAGATTCAGTGCAGGAGTTTCAGGGCATGTGATTCAGGGCATGACTTATACCGCAGGAGATTCAGGGCAGGAGTTCAGTGCTGTAGTTTCTGCAGAAGTGATTCAGGGCAGGAGTTTCAGGGCATGAGATGCAGGGCATGAGTTTCAGGGCAGGAGATTCAGGGCTGGAGTTTCAGGGCATGAGTTTCAGAGCATTAGATTCAGGGCAGAAGTTTCAGTGCATGATATTCAGGGCACTAGATTCAGGGCAGGAGTTTCAGGGCATGAGATTCAGTGCATGAGATTCAGGGCATGAGTTTTAGGGCAGGAGATTCAGGGCAGGAGTTTCAGTGAAGGAGTTTTGGGGCATGTGATTCAGGGCATGAGTTTCAGGTCACTAGATTCAGGGCAGGAGTTTCAGGGCATGTGATTCAGGGCATGAGTTTCGGGGCAGGAGATTCAGGGCAGGAGTTTCTGGGCATGAGAATCAGGGCATGAGTTTCAGGTCACTAGATTCAGGGCAGGAGTTTCAGGGCATGTTATTCAGGGCATGAGTGTCAGGGCAGGATATTCACGGCAGGAGTTTCAGGGCATGTGATTCAGGGCATGACTTTCAGGGCAGGAGATTCAGGGCAGGAGTTTCAGTGCTGTAGTTTATGCAGAAGAGATTCAATGCAGGAGTTTTAGGGCATGTGATTCAGGGCAGGAGATTCGGGACAGGAGTTTCAGGGCAGGAGTTTCAGGGCTTGTGTTTCAGGGCTTGAGATTCAGGGCTGGAGATTCAGTGCAGGAGTTTCAGGGCATGAGTTTCAGGGCAGGAGATTCAGGGCAGGAGATTCAGTAAAGGAGTTTTAGGGCATGAGATTCAGGGCATGAGTTTCAGGGTAGTAGATTCAGGGAATGTGATTCAGGGCATGACTTACAACGCAGGAGATTCAGGGCAGGAGTTCAGTGCTGTAGATTCTGCAGAAGAGATTCAGCGCAGGAGTTTTAGGGCATGTGATTCAGGGCATTAGTTTCAGGGCATGAGATTCAGGACAGTAGTTTCAGGGATCGAGATTCAGGGAAGGAGTTTCAAGGCATGATATTCAGGGCATGAGTTTCAGGGCACTAGATTCAGGGCAGGAGTTTCAGGGCATAAGATTCAGGGCATGAGATTCAGGACATGAGTTTCAGGGCAGGATTTTCTGAACATGAGATTCAGGGCATGAGTTTCAGGGCAGGAGATTCAGTGCATGAGATTCAGGGCATGAGTTGCAAGGCATGAGATTCAGAGCAGGAGTTTCAGGGAATGAGAATCAGGGCATGAGTTTCAGGTCACTAGATTCAGGACAGGAGTTTCAGGGCATGTGATTCAGGGCATGAGTGTCAGGGCAGGATATTCAGGGCAGGAGTTTCAGGGCATGTGATTCAGGGCATGACTTTCAGGGCAGGAGATTCAGGGCAGGAGTTTCATTGCAGTAGTTTCTGCAGAAGAGATTCAAGGCATGAGTTTAAGGGCATGTGATTCAGGACAGGAGATTCGGGACAGGAGTTTCAGGGCAGGAGTTTCAGGGCTTGTGTTTCAGGGCTTGAGATTCGGGGCTGGAGATTCAGTGCAGGAGTTTCAGGGCATGTGATTCAGGGCATGACTTATACCGCAGGAGATTCAGGGCAGGAGTTCAGTGCTGTAGTTTCTGCAGAAGTGATTCAGGGCAGGAGTTTCAGGGCATGAGATGCAGGGCATGAGTTTCAGGGCAGGAGATTCAGGGCTGGAGTTTCAGGGCATGAGTTTCAGAGCATTAGATTCAGGGCAGAAGTTTCAGTGCATGATATTCAGGGCATGAGTTTCAGGGCACTAGATTCAGGGCAGGAGTTTCAGGGCATGAGATTCAGGGCAGGAGTTTCAGGACATATGATTCAGGGCATGACTTTCAGGGCAGGAGATTCAGGGCAGGAATTTCAGTGCTGTAGTTTCTGCAGAAGAGATTCAGGCCAGGAGTTTCAGGGCATGTGATTCAGGGCAGGAGATTCGGGACAGGAGTTTCTGGGCAGGAGATTCAGAGCAGGAGTTTCAGAGCAGTAGATTCAGGGCATTAGTTTCAGGGCATGAGATTCATGGCAGGAGGTTCAGGGCATGAGATTCAGGGCATGAGTTGCAAGGCATGAGATTCAGGGCAGGAGTTTCAGGGAATGAGATTCAGGGCATGAGTTTTAGGGCAGGAGATTCAGGGCAGGAGTTTCTGGGCATGAGAATCAGGGCATGAGTTTAGGTCACTAGATTCAGGGCAGGAGTTTAGGGGCATGTGATTCAGGGCATGAGTTTCAGGGCAGGATATTCAGGGCAGGATTTTCAGGGCATGTGATTCAGGGCATGACTTTCAGGGCAGGAAATTCAGGGCAGGAGTTTCAGTGTTGTAGTTTCTGCAGAAGAGATTCAAGGCAGGAGTTTAAGGGCATGTGATTCAGGGCAGGAGATTCGGGACAGGAGTTTCAGGGCAGGAGTTTCAGGGCTTGTGTTTCAGGGCTTGAGATTCAGGGCTGGAGATTCAGTGCAGGAGTTTCAGGGCATGAGATTCAGGGCATGAGTTTCAGGGCAGGAGATTCATGGCAGGAGTTTCAGGGCATGTGATTCAGTGCATGAGTTTCAGGGCAGGAGATTCAGTGCAGGTAATTCAGTAAAGGAGTTTTAGGGCATGAGATTCAGGGCATGAGTTTCAGGGTAGTACATTCAGGGCATGTGATTCAGGGCATGACTTACAGCGCAGGAGATTCAGGGCAGGAGATCAGAGCTGTAGTTTCTGCAGAAGAGATTCAGCGCAGGAGTTTTAGGGCATGTGATTCAGGGCATTAGTTTCAGGGCATGAGATTCAGGGCAGTAGTTTCAGGGATCGAGATTCAGGGAAGGAGTTTCAAGGCATGATATTCAGGGCATGAGTTTCAGGGCGCTTGAATCAGGGCAGGAGGTTCAGGGTATGAGATTCAGGGCAGGAGTTTCAGGGCTTGTGATTCAGGGCATGACTTTCAGGACAGGAGTTTCAGTGCTGTAGTGTCTGCAGAAGAGATTCAGGGCAGGAGTTTCAGGGCATGAGATTCAGGACATGAGATTCAGGGCATGAGTTTCAGGGCAGGAGATTCATTGCATGAGATTCAGGGCATGAGTTGCAAGCCATGAGATTCAGGGCAGGAGTTTCAGGGAATGAGATTCAGGGCATGAGTTTTAAGGCAGGAGATTCAGGGCAGGAGTTTCAGGGCATGTGATTCAGGGCATGAGTTTCAAGGCAGGATGTTCAGGGCAGGAGTTTCAGGGCATGTGATTCAGGGCATGAGTTTCAGGGTAGTAGATTCAGGGCATGTGATTCAGGGCATGACTTACAGCGCAGGAGATTCAGGGCAGGAGTTCAGTGCTGTAGTTTCAGCCGAAGAGATTCAGCGCAGGAGTTTTAGGGCATGTGATTCAGGGCATGAGTTTCAGGTCACTAGATTCAGGGCAGGAGTTTCAGGGCATCTGATTCAGGGCAAGAGTTTCAGTGCAGGAGATTCATGGCAGGAGTTTCAGGGCATGTGATTCAGGGCATGAGTTTCAGGGCAGGAGATTCAGGGCAGGAGATTCAGTAAAGGAGTTTTAGGGCATGAGTTTCAGGGTAGTAGATTCAGGGCATGACTTACAGCGCAGGAGATTCAGGGCAGGAGTTCAGTGCTGTAGTTTCTGCGGAAGAGATTCAGCGCAGGAGTTTCAGGGCATGTGATTCAGGGCATTAGTTTCAGGGCATGAGATTCAGGGCAGTAGTTTCAGGGATCGAGATTCAGGGAGGGAGTTTCAAGGAATGATATTCAGGGCATGAGTTTCAGGGCGCTAGAATCAGGGCAGGAGGTTCAGGGCATGAGATTCAGGGCAGGAGTTTCAGGGTATGTGATTCAGGGCATGACTTTAAGGGCAGGAGATTCAGGGCAGGAGTTTCAGTGCTGTAGTTTCTGCAGAAGAGATTTAGGGCAGGAGTTTCAGGGCATGAGATTCAGGACATGAGTTTCAGGGCAGGAGTTTCTGGACATGAGATTCAGGGTATAAGTTTTAAGACAGGAGATTCAGGGCAGGAGTGTCTGGGCATGAGAATAAGGGCATGAGTTTCAGGTCACTAGATTCAGGGTAGGAGTTTCAGGGCATGTGATTCAGGGCATGAGTTTCAAGGCCGGATGTTCAGGGTAGGAGTTTCAGGGCATGTGATTCAGGGCATGACTTTCAGGGCAGGAGATTCAGGGCAGGAGTTTCAGTGCTGTAGTCTCTGCAGAAGAGATTCAAGGCAGGAGTTTAAGGTCATGTGATTCAGGGCAGGAGATTCGGGACAGGACTTTCAGGGCAGGAGTTTCAGGGCTTGTGTTTCAGGGCTTGAGATTCAGGGCTGGAGATTCAGTGCAGGAGTTTCAGGGCATGAGATTCAGGGCATGAGTTTCAGTGCAGGAGATTCATGGCAGGAGTTTCAGGGCATGTGATTCAGGGCATGAGTTTCAGGGTAGGAGATTCAGGGCAGGAGATTCAGTAAAGGAGTTTTAGGGCATGAGATTCAGGGCATGAGTTTCAGGGTAGTAGATTCAGGGCATGTGATTCAGGGCATGACTTACAGCGCAGGAGATTCAGGGCAGGAGTTCAGTGCTGTAGTTTCAGCAGAAGAGATTCAGCGCAGGAGTTTTAGGGCATGTGATTCAGTGCATTAGTTTCAGGGCATGAGATTCAGGGCAGTAGTTTCAGGGATTGAGATTCAGGGAAGGAGTTTCAAGGCAGGATGTTCAGGGCAGGAGTTTCAGGGCATGTGATTCAGGGAATGACTTTCAGGGCAGGAGATTCAGGGCAGGAGTTTCAGTGCTGTAGTCTCTGCAGAAAAGATTCAAGGCAGGAGTTTAAGGTCATGTGATTCAGGGCAGGAGATTCGGGACAGGACTTTCAGGGCAGGAGTTTCAGGGCTTGTGTTTCAGGGCTTGAGATTCAGGGCTGGAAATTCAGTGCAGGAGTTTCAGGGCATGAGATTCAGGGCAAGAGTTTCAGTGCAGGAGATTCATGGCAGGAGTTTCAGGGCATGTGATTCAGGGCATGAGTTTCAGGGCAGGAGATTCAGGGCAGGAGATTCAGTAAAGGAGTTTTAGGGCATGACATTCAGGGCATGAGTTTCAGGGTAGTAGATTCAGGGCATGTGATTCAGGGCATGACTTACAGCGCAGGAGATTCAGGGCAGGAGTTCAGTGCTGTAGTTTCTGCAGAAGAGATTCAGCGCAGGAGATTTAGGGCATGTGATTCAGGGCATTAGTTTCAGGGCATGAGATTCAGGGCAGTAGTTTCAGGGATCGAGATTCAGAAAAGGAGTTTCAAGGCATGATATTCAGGGCATGAGTTTCAGGGCGCTAGAATCAGGGCAGGAGGTTCAGGGCATGAGATTCAGGGCAGGAGTTTCAGGGCATGCGATTCAGGGCATGACTTTCAGGGCAGGAGATTCAGGGCAGGAGTTTCAGTGCTGTAGTGTCTGCAGAAGAGATTCAGGGCTGGAGATTCATTGCATGAGATTCCGGGCATGAGTTGCAAGCCATGAGATTCAGGGCAAGAGTTTCAGCGAATGAGATTCAGGGCATGAGTTTTAAGGCAGGACATTCAGGGCAGGAGTTTCTGGGCATGAGAATCAGGGCATGAGTTTCAGGTCACTAGATTCAGGGCAGGAGTTTCAGGGCATGTGATTCAGGGCATGAGTTTCAAGGCAGGATGTTCAGGGCAGGAGTTTCAGGGCATGTGATTCAGGGAATGACTTTCAGGGCAGGAGTTTCAGTGCTGTAGTCTCTGCAGAAGAGATTCAAGGCAGGAGTTTAAGGGCATGTGATTCAGGGCAGGAGATTCGGGACAGGAGTATCAGGGCAGGAGTTTCAGGGCTTGTGTTTCAGGGCTTGAGATTCAGGGCTGGAGATTCAGTGCAGGAGTTTCAGGGCATGAGATTCAGGGCAGGAGTTTAAGGGCATGTGATTCAGGGCATGAGTTTCAGGGCAGGAGATTCAGGGCAGGAGATTCAGTAAAGGAGTTTTAGGGCATGAGATTCAGGGCATGAGTTTCAGGATAGTACATTCAGGGCATGTCATTCAGGGCATGACTTAAAGCGCAGGAGATTCAGGGCAGGTGTTCAGTGCTGTAGTTTCAGCAGAAGAGATTCAGCGCCGTAGTTTTAGGGCTTGTGATTCAGGGCATTAGTTTCAGGGCATGAGATTCAGGGCAGCAGTTTCAGGGATCGAGATTCAAGGAAGGAGTTTCAAGGCATGATATTCAGGGCATGAGTTTCAGGGCACTAGATTCAGGGCAGGAGTTTCTGGACATGAGATTCAGGGCAGGAGTTTCAGGGCATGTGATTCAGGGCATGACTTTCAGGGCAGGAGATTCAGGGCAGGAGTTTCAGTGCTGTAGTTTCTGCAGAAGAGATTCAGGGCAGGAGTTTCAGGGCATGTGATTCAGGGCATGAGTTTCAAGGCAGGATGTTCAGGGCAGGAGTTTCAGGGCATGTGATTCAGGGCATGACTTTCAGGGCAGGAGATTCAGGGCAGGAGTTTCAGTGCTGTAGTCTCTGCAGAAGAGATTCAAGGCAGGAGTTTAAGGTCATGTGATTCAGGGCAGGAGATTCGGGAAAGGAGTTTCAGGGCAGGAGTTTCAGGGCTTGTGTTTCAGGGCTTGAGATTCAGGGCTGGAGATTCAGTGCAGGAGTTTCAGGGCATGAGATTCAGGGCATGAGTTTCAGGGTAGTAGATTCAGGGCATGTGATTCAGGGCATGACGTACAGCGCAGGAGATTCAGGGCAGGAGTTCAGTGCTGTAGTTTCTGCAGAAGTGATTCAGCGCAGGAGTATTAGGGCATGTGATTCAGGGCATTAGTTTCAGGGCATGAGATTCAGGGCAGTAGTTTCAGGGATCGAGATTCAGGGGAGGAGTTTCAAGGCATGATATTCAGGGCATGAGTTTCAGGGCGCTAGAATCAGGGCAGGAGGTTCAGGGCATGAGATTCAGGGCAGGAGTTTCAGGGCATGTGATTCAGGGCATGAATTTCAGGGCAGGAGATTCAGGGCAGGAGTTTCTGTGCTGTAGTGTCTGCAGAAGAGATTCAGGGCAGGAGTTTCATAGCATGAGATTCAGGACATGAGTTTCAGGGCAGGAGTTTCTGGACATGAGATTCAGGGCATGAGTTTCAGGGCAGGAGATTCATTGCATGAGATTCAGGGCATGAGTTGCAAGCCATGAGATTCAGGGCAGGAATTTCATGGAATGACATTCAGGGCATGACTTTTAAGGCAGGAGATTCAGGGCAGGAGTTTCTGGGCATGAGAATCAGGGCATGAGTTTCAAGGCAGATTGTTCAGGGCAGGAGTTTCAGGGCATGTGATTCAGGGAATGACTTTCAGGGCAGGAGTTTCAGTGCTGTAGTCTCTGCAGAAGAGATTCAAGGCAGGAGTTTAAGGGCATGTGATTCAGGGCAGGAGATTCGGGACAGGAGTTTCAGGGCAGTAGTTTCAGGGCTTGTGTTTCAGGGCTTGAGATTCAGGGCTGGAGATTCAGTGCAGGAGTTTCAAGGCATGAGATTCAGGGCAGGAGTTTCAGTGCTGTAATTTCTGCAGAAGAGATTCAAGACAGGAGTTTAAGGGCATGTGATTCAGGGCAGGAGATTCGAGACAGGAGCTTCAGGGCAGGAGTTTCAGGGCTGGTGTTTCAGGGCTGGAGATTCAGTGCAGGAGTTTCAGGGCATGAGATTCAGGGCAGGAGTTTAAGGGCATGTGAATGAGGGCATGAGTTTCAGGGCAGGAGATTCAGGGCAGGAGATTCAGTAAAGGAGTTTTAGTGCATGAGATTCAGGGCAGTAGTTTCAGGGTAGTAGATTCAGGGCATGTGATTCAAGGCATGACTTACAGCGCAGGAGATTCAGGGCAGGAGTTCAGTGCTGTAGTTTCAGCAGAAGAGATTCAGCGCCGGAGTTTTAGGGCATGTGATTCAGGGCATTAGTTTCAGGGCATGAGATTCAGGGCAGTAGTTTCAGGGATCGAGATTCAGGGAAGGAGTTTCTGGACATGAGATTCAGGGCAGGAGTTTCTGGACATGAGATTCAGGGCAGGAGTTTCAGGGCATGTGATTCAGGGCATGACTTTCAGGGCAGGAGATTCAGGGCAGGAGTTTCAGTGCTGTAGTTTCTGCAGAAGACATTCAGGGCAGGAGTTTCAGGGCATGTGATTCAGGGCATGAGTTTCAAGGCAGGATGTTCAGGGCAGGAGTTTCAGGGCATGTGTTCAGGGCATGACTTTCAGGGCAGGAGATTCAGGGCAGGAGGTTCAGTGCTGTAGTCTCTGCAGAAGAGATTCAAGGCAGGAGTTTAAGGTCATGTGATTCAGGGCAGGAGATTCGGGACAGGAGTTTCAGGGCAGGAGTTTCAGGGCTTGTGTTTCAGGGCTTGCGATTCAGGGCTGGAGATTCGGTGCAGGAGTTTCAGGGCATGAGATTCAGGGCATGAGTTTCAGTGCAGGAGAATCATGGCAGGAGTTTCAGGGCATGTGATTCAGGGCATGAGTTTCAGGGCAGGAGATTCAGTAAAGGAGTTTTAGGGCATGAGATTCAGGGCATGAGTTTCAGGGTAGTAGATTCAGGGCATGTGATTCAGGGCATGACTTACAGCGCAGGAGATTCAGGGCAGGAGTTCAGTGCTGTAGTTTCTGCAGAAGAGATTCAGCGCAGGAGTTTTAGGGCATGTGATTCAGGGCATTAGTTTCAGGGCATGAGATTCAGGGCAGTAGTTTCAGGGATCGAGATTCAGGGAAGGAGTTTCAAGGCATGATATTCAGGGCATGAGTTTCAGGACGCTAGAATCAGGGCAGGAGGTTCAGGGCATGAGATGCAGGGCAGGAGTTTCAGGGCATGTGATTCAGGGCATGAATTTCAGGGCAAGAGATTCAGGGCAGGAGTTTCAGTGTTGTAGTTTCTGCAGAAGAGATTCAAGGCAGGAGTTTAACGGCATGTGATTAAGGGCATGAGTTTCAGGGCAGGAGATTCATGGCAGGAGTTTCAGGGCATGTGATTCAGGGCATGAGTTTCAGGGCAGGAGATTCAGGGCAGGTGATTCAGTAAAGGAGTACTAGGGCATGACATTCAGGGCATGAGTTTCAGGGCAGGAGATTCAGGGTAGGAGTTTCAGGGCATGTGATTCGGGGCATGTCTTACAGCGCAGGAGATTCAGGGCAGGAGTTCACTACTGTGGTTTCTGCAGAAGAGATTCAGCGCAGGAGTTTCAGGGCATGTGAATCAGGGCATTAGTTTCAGGGCATGAGATTCAGGGCAGTAGTTTCAGGGATCGAGATTCAGGGAAGGAGTTTCAAGGCATGATATTCAGGGCATGAGTTTCAGGGCGCTAGAATCAGGGCAGGAGGTTCAGGGCATGAGATTCAGGGCATGACTTTCAGGGCAGGAGATTCAGGGCAGGAGTTCACTGCTTTGGTTTCTGCAGAAGAGATTCAGGGCAGGAGTTTCAGGGCATGTGAATCAGGGCATTAGTTTCAGGGCAGGAGATTCAGGGCAGGAGTTTCATTGCTGTAGTTTCTGCAGAAGAGATTCAAGGCATGAGTTTAAGGGCATGTGATTCAGGACAGGAGATTCGGGACAGGAGTTTCAGGGCAGGAGTTTCAGGACTTGTGTTTCAGGGCTTGAGATTCGTGGCTGGAGATTCAGTGCAGGAGTTTCAGGGCATGAGATTCAGGGCAGGAGTTTAAGGGCATGTGATTCGGGGCATGTCTTACAGCGCAGGAGATTCAGGGCAGGAGTTCACTGCTGTGGTTTCTGCAGAAGAGATTCAGCGCAGGAGTTTCAGGGCATGTGAATCAGGGCATTAGTTTCAGGGCATGAGATTCAGGGCAGTAGTTCCAGGGATCGAGATTCAGGGAAGGAGTTTCAAGGCATGATATTCAGGGCATGAGTTTCAGGGCACTAGATTCAGGGCAGGAGTTTCAGGGCATGAGATTCAGGGCAGGAGTTTCAGGGCATGTGATTCAGGGCATGACTTTCAGGACAGGAGATTCAGGGCAGGAGTTTCAATGCTGTAGTATCTGCAGAAGAGATTCAGGGCAGGAGTTTCAGGGCATGTGATTCAGGGCAGGAGATTCGGGACAGGAGTTTCAGGGCAGGGGATTCAGAGCAAGAGTTTCAGGGCATGTGATTCAGGGCATGACTTATAGCGCAGGAGATTCAGGGCAGGATATCAGTGCAGTAGTTTCTGCAGAAGAGGTTCAGGGCAGGAGTTTCAGGGCATGAGATGCAGGGCATGAGTTTCAGGGCAAGAGATTCAGGGCAGGAGTTTCAGGGCATGAGATTCAGAGCAGTAGATTCAGGGCGGAAGTTTCAGGGCATGAGATTCATGGCCTGAGTTTCATTGCAGGAGATTCAGGGCATTAGTTTCAGGGCATGAGATTCAGGGCAGGAGTTTCAGGGCATGAGATTCAGTACATGAATTTCAGGGCAGGAGTTTCTGGACATGAGATTCAGGGCATGAGTTTCAGGGCAGGAGATTCAGTGCATGAGATTCAGGGCATGAGTTTTAGGGCAGGAGATTCAGGGCAGTAGTTTCAGTGAAGGAGTTTTGGGGCATGTGATTCAGGGCATGAGTTTCAGGTCACTAGATTCAGGGCAGGAGTTTCAGGGCATGTGATTCAGGGCATGAGTTTCGGGGCAGGAAATTCAGGGCAGGAGTTTCTGGGCATGAGAATCAGGGCATGAGTTTCAGGTCACTAGATTCAGGGCAGGAGTTTCAGGGCATGTTATTCAGGGCATGAGTGTCAGGGCATGAGTGTCAGGGCAGGATATTCACGGCAGGATTTTCAGGGCATGTGATTCAGGGCATGACTTTCAGGGCAGGAGATTCAGGGCAGGAGTTTCAGTGCTGTAGTTTATGCAGAAGAGATTCAATGCAGGAGTTTTAGGGCATGTGATTCAGGGCAGGAGATTCGGGACAGGAGTTTCAGGGCAGGAGTTTCAGGGCTTGTGTTTCAGGGCTTGAGATTCAGGGCTGGAGATTCAGTGCAGGAGTTTCAGGGCATGAGTTTCAGGGCATGAGATTCAGGACAGGAGATTCAGTAAAGGAGTTTTAGGGCATGAGATTCAGGGCATGAGTTTCAGGGTAGTAGATTCAGGGAACGTGATTCAGGGCATGACTTACAACGCAGGAGATTCAGGGCAGGAGTTCAGTGCTGTAGATTCTGCAGAAGAGATTCAGCGCAGGAGTTTTAGGGCATGTGATTCAGGGCATTAGTTTCAGGGCATGAGATTCAGGACAGTAGTTTCAGGGATCGAGATTCAGGGAAGGAGTTTCAAGGCATGATATTCATGGCCTGAGTTTCATTGCAGGAGATTCAGGGCATTAGTTTCAGGGCATGAGATTCAGGGCAGGAGTTTCAGGGCATGAGATTCAGTACATGAATTTCAGGGCAGGAGTTTCTGGACATGAGATTCAGGGCATGAGTTTCAGGGCAGGAGATTCAGTGCATGAGATTCAGGGCATGAGTTTTAGGGCAGGAGATTAAGGGCAGGAGTTTCAGTGAAGGAGTTTTGGGGCATGTGATTCAGGGCATGAGTTTCAGGTCACTAGATTCAGGGCAGGAGTTTCAGGGCATGTGATTCAGGGCTTGAGTTTCGGGGCAGGAGATTCAGGGCAGGAGTTTCTGGGCATGAGAATCAGGGCATGAGTTTCAGGTCACTAGATTCAGGGCAGGAGTTTCAGGGCATGTTATTCAGGGCATGAGTGTCAGGGCAGGATATTCACGGCAGGATTTTCAGGGCATGTGATTCAGGGCATGACTTTCAGGGCAGGAGATTCAGGGCAGGAGTTTCAGTGCTGTAGTTTATGCAAAAGAGATTCAATGCAGGAGTTTTAGGGCATGTGATTCAGGGCAGGAGATTCGGGACAGGAGTTTCAGGGCAGGAGTTTCAGGGCTTGTGTTTCAGGGCTTGAGATTCAGGGCTGGAGATTCAGTGCAGGAGTTTCAGGGCATGAGTTTCAGGGCAGGAGATTCAGGGCAGGAGATTCAGTAAAGGAGTTTTAGGGCATGAGATTCAGGGCATGAGTTTCAGGGTAGTAGATTCAGGGAATGTGATTCAGGGCATGACTTACAACGCAGGAGATTCAGGGCAGGAGTTCAGTGCTGTAGATTCTGCAGAAGAGATTCAGCGCAGGAGTTTTAGGGCATGTGATTCAGGGCATTAGTTTCAGGGCATGAGATTCAGGACAGTAGTTTCAGGGATCGAGATTCAGGGAAGGAGTTTCAAGGCATGATATTCAGGGCATGAGTTTCAGGGCACTAGATTCAGGGCAGGAGTTTCAGGGCATAAGATTCAGGGCAGGAGATTCAGGGCAGGAGTTTCAGTGCTGTAGTTTCTGCAGAAGAGATTCAGTTCAGGAGTTTCAGGGCATGAGATTCAGGACATGAGTTTCAGGGCAGGATTTTCTGAACATGAGATTCAGGGCATGAGTTTCAGGGCAGGAGATTCAGTGCATGAGATTCAGGGCATGAGTTGCAAGGCATGAGATTCAGGGCAGGAGTTTCAGGAAATGAGAATCAGGGCATGAGTTTCAGGTCACTAGATTCAGGACAGGAGTTTCAGGGCATGTGATTCAGGGCATGAGTGTCAGGGCAGGATATTCAGGGCAGGAGTTTCAGGGCATGTGATTCAGGGCATGACTTTCAGGGCAGGAGATTCAGGGCAGGAGTTTCATTGCAGTAGTTTCTGCAGAAGAGATTCAAGGCATGAGTTTAAGGGCATGTGATTCAGGACAGGAGATTCGGGACAGGAGTTTCAGGGCAGGAGTTTCAGGGCTTGTGTTTCAGGGCTTGAGATTCGGGGCTGGAGATTCAGTGCAGGAGTTTCAGGGCATGTGATTCAGGGCATGAATTATACCGCAGGAGATTCAGGGCAGGAGTTCAGTGCTGTAGTTTCTGCAGAAGTGATTCAGGGCAGGAGTTTCAGGGCATGAGATGCAGGCCATGAGTTTCAGGGCAGGAGATTCAGGGCTGGAGTTTCAGGGCATGAGTTTCAGAGCATTAGATTCAGGGCAGAAGTTTCAGTGCATGATATTCAGGGCATGAGTTTCAGGGCACTAGATTCAGGGCAGGAGTTTCAGGGCATGAGATTCAGGGCAGGAGTTTCAGGACATATGATTCAGGGCATGACTTTCAGGGCAGGAGATTCAGGGCAGGAATTTCAGTGCTGTAGTTTCTGCAGAAGAGATTCAGGCCAGGAGTTTCAGGGCATGTGATTCAGGGCAGGAGATTCGGGACAGGAGTTTCTGGGCAGGAGATTCAGAGCAGGAGTTTCAGAGCAGTAGATTCAGGGCATTAGTTACAGGGCATGAGATTCATGGCAGGAGTTTCAGGGCATGAGATTCAGGGCATGAGTTGCAAGGCATGAGATTCAGGGCAGGAGTTTCAGGGAATGAGATTCAGGGCATGAGTTTTAGGGCAGGAGATTCAGGGCAGGAGTTTCTGGGCATGAGAATCAGGGCATGAGTTTCAGGTCACTAGATTCAGGGCAGGAGTTTAGGGGCATGTGATTCAGGGCATGAGTTTCAGGGCATGTGATTCGGGGCATGTCTTACAGCGCAGGAGATTCAGGGCAGGAGTTCACTGCTGTGGTTTCTGCAGAAGAGATTCAGCGCAGGAGTTTCAGGGCATGTGAATCAGGGCATTAGTTTCAGGGCATGAGATTCAGGGCAGTAGTTCCAGGGATCGAGATTCAGGGAAGGAGTTTCAAGGCATGATATTCAGGGCATGAGTTTCAGGGCACTAGATTCAGGGCAGGAGTTTCAGGGCATGAGATTCAGGGCAGGAGTTTCAGGGCATGTGATTCAGGGCATGACTTTCAGGACAGGAGATTCAGGGCAGGAGTTTCAATGCTGTAGTATCTGCAGAAGAGATTCAGGGCAGGAGTTTCAGGGCATGTGATTCAGGGCAGGAGATTCGGGACAGGAGTTTCAGGGCAGGGGATTCAGAGCAAGAGTTTCAGGGCATGTGATTCAGGGCATGACTTATAGCGCAGGAGATTCAGGGCAGGATATCAGTGCAGTAGTTTCTGCAGAAGAGGTTCAGGGCAGGAGTTTCAGGGCATGAGATGCAGGGCATGAGTTTCAGGGCAAGAGATTCAGGGCAGGAGTTTCAGGGCATGAGATTCAGAGCAGTAGATTCAGGGCGGAAGTTTCAGGGCATGAGATTCATGGCCTGAGTTTCATTGCAGGAGATTCAGGGCATTAGTTTCAGGGCATGAGATTCAGGGCAGGAGTTTCAGGGCATGAGATTCAGTACATGAATTTCAGGGCAGGAGTTTCTGGACATGAGATTCAGGGCATGAGTTTCAGGGCAGGAGATTCAGTGCATGAGATTCAGGGCATGAGTTTTAGGGCAGGAGATTCAGGGCAGTAGTTTCAGTGAAGGAGTTTTGGGGCATGTGATTCAGGGCATGAGTTTCAGGTCACTAGATTCAGGGCAGGAGTTTCAGGGCATGTGATTCAGGGCATGAGTTTCGGGGCAGGAAATTCAGGGCAGGAGTTTCTGGGCATGAGAATCAGGGCATGAGTTTCAGGTCACTAGATTCAGGGCAGGAGTTTCAGGGCATGTTATTCAGGGCATGAGTGTCAGGGCAGGATATTCACGGCAGGATTTTCAGGGCATGTGATTCAGGGCATGACTTTCAGGGCAGGAGATTCAGGGCAGGAGTTTCAGTGCTGTAGTTTATGCAGAAGAGATTCAATGCAGGAGTTTTAGGGCATGTGATTCAGGGCAGGAGATTCGGGACAGGAGTTTCAGGGCAGGAGTTTCAGGGCTTGTGTTTCAGGGCTTGAGATTCAGGGCTGGAGATTCAGTGCAGGAGTTTCAGGGCATGAGTTTCAGGGCATGAGATTCAGGACAGGAGATTCAGTAAAGGAGTTTTAGGGCATGAGATTCAGGGCATGAGTTTCAGGGTAGTAGATTCAGGGAACGTGATTCAGGGCATGACTTACAACGCAGGAGATTCAGGGCAGGAGTTCAGTGCTGTAGATTCTGCAGAAGAGATTCAGCGCAGGAGTTTTAGGGCATGTGATTCAGGGCATTAGTTTCAGGGCATGAGATTCAGGACAGTAGTTTCAGGGATCGAGATTCAGGGAAGGAGTTTCAAGGCATGATATTCATGGCCTGAGTTTCATTGCAGGAGATTCAGGGCATTAGTTTCAGGGCATGAGATTCAGGGCAGGAGTTTCAGGGCATGAGATTCAGTACATGAATTTCAGGGCAGGAGTTTCTGGACATGAGATTCAGGGCATGAGTTTCAGGGCAGGAGATTCAGTGCATGAGATTCAGGGCATGAGTTTTAGGGCAGGAGATTAAGGGCAGGAGTTTCAGTGAAGGAGTTTTGGGGCATGTGATTCAGGGCATGAGTTTCAGGTCACTAGATTCAGGGCAGGAGTTTCAGGGCATGTGATTCAGGGCTTGAGTTTCGGGGCAGGAGATTCAGGGCAGGAGTTTCTGGGCATGAGAATCAGGGCATGAGTTTCAGGTCACTAGATTCAGGGCAGGAGTTTCAGGGCATGTTATTCAGGGCATGAGTGTCAGGGCAGGATATTCACGGCAGGATTTTCAGGGCATGTGATTCAGGGCATGACTTTCAGGGCAGGAGATTCAGGGCAGGAGTTTCAGTGCTGTAGTTTATGCAAAAGAGATTCAATGCAGGAGTTTTAGGGCATGTGATTCAGGGCAGGAGATTCGGGACAGGAGTTTCAGGGCAGGAGTTTCAGGGCTTGTGTTTCAGGGCTTGAGATTCAGGGCTGGAGATTCAGTGCAGGAGTTTCAGGGCATGAGTTTCAGGGCAGGAGATTCAGGGCAGGAGATTCAGTAAAGGAGTTTTAGGGCATGAGATTCAGGGCATGAGTTTCAGGGTAGTAGATTCAGGGAATGTGATTCAGGGCATGACTTACAACGCAGGAGATTCAGGGCAGGAGTTCAGTGCTGTAGATTCTGCAGAAGAGATTCAGCGCAGGAGTTTTAGGGCATGTGATTCAGGGCATTAGTTTCAGGGCATGAGATTCAGGACAGTAGTTTCAGGGATCGAGATTCAGGGAAGGAGTTTCAAGGCATGATATTCAGGGCATGAGTTTCAGGGCACTAGATTCAGGGCAGGAGTTTCAGGGCATAAGATTCAGGGCAGGAGATTCAGGGCAGGAGTTTCAGTGCTGTAGTTTCTGCAGAAGAGATTCAGTTCAGGAGTTTCAGGGCATGAGATTCAGGACATGAGTTTCAGGGCAGGATTTTCTGAACATGAGATTCAGGGCATGAGTTTCAGGGCAGGAGATTCAGTGCATGAGATTCAGGGCATGAGTTGCAAGGCATGAGATTCAGGGCAGGAGTTTCAGGAAATGAGAATCAGGGCATGAGTTTCAGGTCACTAGATTCAGGACAGGAGTTTCAGGGCATGTGATTCAGGGCATGAGTGTCAGGGCAGGATATTCAGGGCAGGAGTTTCAGGGCATGTGATTCAGGGCATGACTTTCAGGGCAGGAGATTCAGGGCAGGAGTTTCATTGCAGTAGTTTCTGCAGAAGAGATTCAAGGCATGAGTTTAAGGGCATGTGATTCAGGACAGGAGATTCGGGACAGGAGTTTCAGGGCAGGAGTTTCAGGGCTTGTGTTTCAGGGCTTGAGATTCGGGGCTGGAGATTCAGTGCAGGAGTTTCAGGGCATGTGATTCAGGGCATGAATTATACCGCAGGAGATTCAGGGCAGGAGTTCAGTGCTGTAGTTTCTGCAGAAGTGATTCAGGGCAGGAGTTTCAGGGCATGAGATGCAGGCCATGAGTTTCAGGGCAGGAGATTCAGGGCTGGAGTTTCAGGGCATGAGTTTCAGAGCATTAGATTCAGGGCAGAAGTTTCAGTGCATGATATTCAGGGCATGAGTTTCAGGGCACTAGATTCAGGGCAGGAGTTTCAGGGCATGAGATTCAGGGCAGGAGTTTCAGGACATATGATTCAGGGCATGACTTTCAGGGCAGGAGATTCAGGGCAGGAATTTCAGTGCTGTAGTTTCTGCAGAAGAGATTCAGGCAAGGAGTTTCAGGGCATGTGATTCAGGGCAGGAGATTCGGGACAGGAGTTTCTGGGCAGGAGATTCAGAGCAGGAGTTTCAGAGCAGTAGATTCAGGGCATTAGTTACAGGGCATGAGATTCATGGCAGGAGTTTCAGGGCATGAGATTCAGGGCATGAGTTGCAAGGCATGAGATTCAGGGCAGGAGTTTCAGGGAATGAGATTCAGGGCATGAGTTTTAGGGCAGGAGATTCAGGGCAGGAGTTTCTGGGCATGAGAATCAGGGCATGAGTTTCAGGTCACTAGATTCAGGGCAGGAGTTTAGGGGCATGTGATTCAGGGCATGAGTTTCAGGGCAGGATATTCAGGGCAGTATTTTCAGGGCATGTGATTCAGGGCATGACTTTCAGGGCAGGAAATTCAGGGCAGGAGTTTCAGTGTTGTAGTTTCTGCAGAAGAGATTCAAGGCAGGAGTTTAAGGGCATGTGATTCAGGGCAGGAGATTCGGGACAGGAGTTTCAGGGCAGGAGTTTCAGGGCTTGTGTTTCAGGGCATGAGATTCAGGGCTGGAGATTCAGTGCAGGAGTTTCAGGGCATGAGATTCAGGGCATGAGTTTCAGGGCAGGAGATTCATGGCAGGAGTTTCAGGACATGTGATTCAGTGCATGAGTTTCAGGGCAGGAGATTCAGTGCAGGTGATTCAGTAAAGGAGTTTTAGGGCATGAGATTCAGGGCATGAGTTTCAGGGTAGTACATTCAGGGCATGTGATTCAGGGCATGACTTACAGCGCAGGAGATTCAGGGCAGGAGATCAGAGCTGTAGTTTCTGCAAAAGAGATTCAGCGCAGGAGTTTTAGGGCATGTGATTCAGGGCATTAGTTTCAGGGCATGAGATTCAGGGCAGTAGTTTCAGGGATCGAGATTCAGGGAAGGAGTTTCAAGGCATGATATTCAGGGCATGAGTTTCAGGGCGCTTGAATCAGGGCAGGAGGTTCAGGGTATGAGATTCAGGGCAGGAGTTTCAGGGCTTGTGATTCAGGGCATGACTTTCAGGGCAGGAGTTTCAGTGCTGTAGTGTCTGCAGAAGAGATTCAGGGCAGGAGTTTCAGGGCATGAGATTCAGGACATGAGTTTCAGGGCAGGAGTTTCTGGACATGAGATTCAGGGCATGAGTTTCAGGGCAGGAGATTCATTGCATGAGACTCAGGGCATGAGTTGCAAGCCATGAGATTCAGGGCAGGAGTTTCAGGGAATGAGATTCAGGGCATGAGTTTTAAGGCAGGAGATTCAGGGCAGGAGTTTCAGGGCATGTGATTCAGGGCATGAGTTTCAAGGCAGGATGTTCAGGGCAGGAGTTTCAGGGCATGTGATTCAGGGCATGAGTTTCAGGGTAGTAGATTCAGGGCATGTGATTCAGGGCATGACTTACAGCGCAGGAGATTCAGGGCAGGAGTTCAGTGCTGTAGTTTCAGCCGAAGAGATTCAGCGCAGGAGTTTTAGGGCATGTGATTCAGGGCATGAGTTTCAGGTCACTAGATTCAGGGCAGGAGTTTCAGGTCACTAGATTCAGGGCAGGAGTTTCAGGGCATGTGATTCAGGGCATGAGTTTCGGGGCAGGAGATTCAGGGCAGGAGTTTCTGGGCATGAGAATCAGGGCATGAGTTTCAGGTCACTAGATTCAGGGCAGGAGTTTCAGGGCATGTTATTCAGGGCATGAGTGTCAGGGCAGGATATTCACGGCAGGAGTTTCAGGGCATGTGATTCAGGGCATGACTTTCAGGGCAGGAGATTCAGGGCAGGAGTTTCAGTGCTGTAGTTTATGCAGAAGAGATTCAATGCAGGAGTTTTAGGGCATGTGATTCAGGGCAGGAGATTCGGGACAGGAGTTTCAGGGCAGGAGTTTCAGGGCTTGTGTTTCAGGGCTTGAGATTCAGGGCTGGAGATTCAGTGCAGGAGTTTCAGGGCATGAGTTTCAGGGCAGGAGATTCAGGGCAGGAGATTCAGTAAAGGAGTTTTAGGGCATGAGATTCAGGGCATGAGTTTCAGGGTAGTAGATTCAGAGAATGTGATTCAGGGCATGACTTACAACGCAGGAGATTCAGGGCAGGAGTTCATGCTGTAGATTCTGCAGAAGAGATTCAGCGCAGGAGTTTTAGGGCATGTAATTCAGGGCATTAGTTTCAGGGCATGAGATTCAGGGCAGTAGTTTCAGGGATCGAGATTCAGGGAAGGAGTTTCAAGGCATGATATTCAGGGCATGAGTTTCAGGGCACTAGATTCAGGGCAGGAGTTTCTGGGCATAAGATTCAGGGCAAGAGATTCAGGGCAGGAGTTTCAGGGCATGAGATTCAGAGCAGTAGATTCAGGGCGGAAGTTTCAGGGCATGAGATTCATGGCCTGAGTTTCATTGCAGGAGATTCAGGGCATTAGTTTCAGGGCATGAGATTCAGGGCAGGAGTTTCAGGGCATGAGATTCAGTACATGAATTTCAGGGCAGGAGTTTCTGGACATGATATTCAGGGCATGAGTTTCAGGGCAGGAGATTCAGTGCATGAGATTCAGGGCATGAGTTTTAGGGCAGGAGATTCAGGGCAGGAGTTTCAGTGAAGGAGTTTTGGGGCATGTGATTCAGGGCATGAGTTTCAGGTCACTAGATTCAGGGCAGGAGTTTCAGGGCATGTGATTCTGGGCATGAGTTTCGGGGCAGGAGATTCAGGGCAGGAGTTTCTGGGCATGAGTTTCAGGTCACTAGATTCAGGGCAGGAGTTTCAGGGCATGTTATTCAGGGCATGAGTGTCAGGGCAGGATATTCACGGCAGGAGTTTCAGGGCATGTGATTCAGGGCATGACTTTCAGGGCAGGAGATTCAGGGCAGGAGTTTCAGTGCTGTAGTTTATGCAGAAGAGATTCAATGCAGGAGTTTTAGGGCATGTGATTCAGGGCAGGAGATTCGGGACAGGAGTTTCAGGGCAGGAGTTTCAGGGCTTGTGTTTCAGGGCTTGAGATTCAGGGCTGGAGATTCAGTGCAGGAGTTTCAGGGCATGAGTTTCAGGGCAGGAGATTCAGGGCAGGAGATTCAGTAAAGGAGTTTTAGGGCATGAGATTCAGGGCATGAGTTTCAGGGTAGTAGATTCAGAGAATGTGATTCAGGGCATGACTTACAACGCAGGAGATTCAGGGCAGGAGTTCAGTGCTGTAGATTCTGCAGAAGAGATTCAGCGCAGGAGTTTTAGGGCATGTAATTCAGGGCATTAGTTTCAGGGCATGAGATTCAGGGCAGTAGTTTCAGGGATCGAGATTCAGGGAAGGAGTTTCAAGGCATGATATTCAGGGCATGAGTTTCAGGGCACTAGATTCAGGGCAGGAGTTTCTGGGCATAAGATTCAGGGCAAGAGATTCAGGGCAGGAGTTTCAGGGCATGAGATTCAGAGCAGTAGATTCAGGGCGGAAGTTTCAGGGCATGAGATTCATGGCCTGAGTTTCATTGCAGGAGATTCAGGGCATTAGTTTCAGGGCATGAGATTCAGGGCAGGAGTTTCAGGCCATGAGATTCAGTACATGAATTTCAGGGCAGGAGTTTCTGGACATGAGATTCAGGGCATGAGTTTTAGGGCAGGAGATTCAGGGCAGGAGTTTCAGTGAAGGAGTTTTGGGGCATGTGATTCAGGGCATGAGTTTCAGGTCACTAGATTCAGGGCAGGAGTTTCAGGGCATGAGATTCAGGGCAGGAGTTTCAGGACATATGATTCAGGGCATGACTTTCAGGGCAGGAGATTCAGGGCAGGAATTTCAGTGCTGTAGTTTCTGCAGAAGAGATTCAGGCCAGGAGTTTCAGGGCATGTGATTCAGGGCAGGAGATTCGGGACAGGAGTTTCTGGGCAGGAGATTCAGAGCAGGAGTTTCAGAGCAGTAGATTCAGGGCATTAGTTACAGGGCATGAGATTCATGGCAGGAGTTTCAGGGCATGAGATTCAGGGCATGAGTTGCAAGGCATGAGATTCAGGGCAGGAGTTTCAGGGAATGAGATTCAGGGCATGAGTTTTAGGGCAGGAGATTCAGGGCAGGAGTTTCTGGGCATGAGAATCAGGGCATGAGTTTCAGGTCACTAGATTCAGGGCAGGAGTTTAGGGGCATGTGATTCAGGGCATGAGTTTCAGGGCAGGATATTCAGGGCAGGATTTTCAGGGCATGTGATTCAGGGCATGACTTTCAGGGCAGGAAATTCAGGGCAGGAGTTTCAGTGTTGTAGTTTCTGCAGAAGAGATTCAAGGCAGGAGTTTAAGGGCAT
The DNA here is from genome assembly GCF_030028105.1 of Mobula birostris. Classification (NCBI taxonomy): domain Eukaryota; kingdom Metazoa; phylum Chordata; class Chondrichthyes; order Myliobatiformes; family Myliobatidae; genus Mobula; species Mobula birostris. The sequence goes on from NW_027278324.1 coordinate 63,184, forward strand.
GTGATTCAGGGCAGGAGATTCGGGACAGGAGTTTCAGGGCAGGAGTTTCAGGGCTTGTGTTTCAGGGCATGAGATTCAGGGCTGGAGATTCAGTGCAGGAGTTTCAGGGCATGAGATTCAGGGCATGAGTTTGAGGGCAGGAGATTCATGGCAGGAGTTTCAGGACATGTGATTCAGTGCATGAGTTTCAGGGCAGGAGATTCAGTGCAGGTGATTCAGTAAAGGAGTTTTAGGGCATGAGATTCAGGGCATGAGTTTCAGGGTAGTACATTCAGGGCATGTGATTCAGGGCATGACTTACAGCGCAGGAGATTCAGGGCAGGAGATCAGAGCTGTAGTTTCTGCAAAAGAGATTCAGCGCAGGAGTTTTAGGGCATGTGATTCAGGGCATTAGTTTCAGGGCATGAGATTCAGGGCAGTAGTTTCAGGGATCGAGATTCAGGGAAGGAGTTTCAAGGCATGATATTCAGGGCATGAGTTTCAGGGCGCTTGAATCAGGGCAGGAGGTTCAGGGTATGAGATTCAGGGCAGGAGTTTCAGGGCTTGTGATTCAGGGCATGACTTTCAGGGCAGGAGTTTCAGTGCTGTAGTGTCTGCAGAAGAGATTCAGGGCAGGAGTTTCAGGGCATGAGATTCAGGACATGAGTTTCAGGGCAGGAGTTTCTGGACATGAGATTCAGGGCATGAGTTTCAGGGCAGGAGATTCATTGCATGAGACTCAGGGCATGAGTTGCAAGCCATGAGATTCAGGGCAGGAGTTTCAGGGAATGAGATTCAGGGCATGAGTTTTAAGGCAGGAGATTCAGGGCAGGAGTTTCAGGGCATGTGATTCAGGGCATGAGTTTCAAGGCAGGATGTTCAGGGCAGGAGTTTCAGGGCATGTGATTCAGGGCATGAGTTTCAGGGTAGTAGATTCAGGGCATGTGATTCAGGGCATGACTTACAGCGCAGGAGATTCAGGGCAGGAGTTCAGTGCTGTAGTTTCAGCCGAAGAGATTCAGCGCAGGAGTTTTAGGGCATGTGATTCAGGGCATGAGTTTCAGGTCACTAGATTCAGGGCAGGAGTTTCAGGGCATGTGATTCAGGGCATGAGTTTCGGGGCAGGAGATTCAGGGCAGGAGTTTCTGGGCATGAGAATCAGGGCATGAGTTTCAGGTCACTAGATTCAGGGCAGGAGTTTCAGGGCATGTTATTCAGGGCATGAGTGTCAGGGCAGGATATTCACGGCAGGAGTTTCAGGGCATGTGATTCAGGGCATGACTTTCAGGGCAGGAGATTCAGGGCAGGAGTTTCAGTTCTGTAGTTTATGCAGAAGAGATTCAATGCAGGAGTTTTAGGGCATGTGATTCAGGGCAGGAGATGCGGGACAGGAGTTTCAGGGCAGGAGTTTCAGGGCTTGTGTTTCAGGGCTTGAGATTCAGGGCTGGAGATTCAGTGCAGGAGTTTCAGGGCATGAGTTTCAGGGCAGGAGATTCAGGGCAGGAGATTCAGTAAAGGAGTTTTAGGGCATGAGATTCAGGGCATGAGTTTCAGGGTAGTAGATTCAGAGAATGTGATTCAGGGCATGACTTACAACGCAGGAGATTCAGGGCAGGAGTTCATGCTGTAGATTCTGCAGAAGAGATTCAGCGCAGGAGTTTTAGGGCATGTAATTCAGGGCATTAGTTTCAGGGCATGAGATTCAGGGCAGTAGTTTCAGGGATCGAGATTCAGGGAAGGAGTTTCAAGGCATGATATTCAGGGCATGAGTTTCAGGGCACTAGATTCAGGGCAGGAGTTTCTGGGCATAAGATTCAGGGCAAGAGATTCAGGGCAGGAGTTTCAGGGCATGAGATTCAGAGCAGTAGATTCAGGGCGGAAGTTTCAGGGCATGAGATTCATGGCCTGAGTTTCATTGCAGGAGATTCAGGGCATTAGTTTCAGGGCATGAGATTCAGGGCAGGAGTTTCAGGGCATGAGATTCAGTACATGAATTTCAGGGCAGGAGTTTCTGGACATGATATTCAGGGCATGAGTTTTAGGGCAGGAGATTCAGGGCAGGAGTTTCAGTGAAGGAGTTTTGGGGCATGTGATTCAGGGCATGAGTTTCAGGTCACTAGATTCAGGGCAGGAGTTTCAGGGCATGTGATTCAGGGCATGAGTTTCGGGGCAGGAGGTGCCGGGCAGGAGTTTCTGGGCATGAGAGTCAGGGCATGAGTTTCAGGTCACTAGATTCAGGGCAGGAGTTTCAGGGCATGTTATTCAGGGCATGAGTGTCAGGGCAGGATATTCACGGCAGGAGTTTCAGGGCATGTGATTCAGGGCATGACTTTCAGGGCAGGAGATTCAGGGCAGGAGTTTCAGTGCTGTAGTTTATGCAGAAGAGATTCAATGCAGGAGTTTTAGGGCATGTGATTCAGGGCAGGAGATTCGGGACAGGAGTTTCAGGGCAGGAGTTTCAGGGCTTGTGTTTCAGGGCTTGAGATTCAGGGCTGGAGATTCAGTGCAGGAGTTTCAGGGCATGAGTTTCAGGGCAGGAGATTCAGGGCAGGAGATTCAGTAAAGGAGTTTTAGGGCATGAGATTCAGGGCATGAGTTTCAGGGTAGTAGATTCAGGGAATGTGATTCAGGGCATGACTTACAACGCAGGAGATTCAGGGCAGGAGTTCAGTGCTGTAGATTCTGCAGAAGAGATTCAGCGCAGGAGTTTTAGGGCATGTGATTCAGGGCATTAGTTTCAGGGCATGAGATTCAGGACAGTTGTTTCAGGGATCGAGATTCAGGGAAGGAGTTTCAAGGCATGATATTCAGGGCATGAGTTTCAGGGCACTAGATTCAGGGCAGGAGTTTCAGGGCATAAGATTCAGGGCAGGAGATTCAGGGCAGGAGTTTCAGTGCTGTAGTTTCTGCAGAAGAGATTCAGTTCAGGAGTTTCAGGGCATGAGATTCAGGACATGAGTTTCAGGGCAGGATTTTCTGAACATGAGATTCAGGGCATGAGTTTCAGGGCAGGAGATTCAGTGCATGAGATTCAGGGCATGAGTTGCAAGCCATGAGATTCAGGGCAGGAGTTTCAGGGAATGAGAATCAGGGCATGAGTTTCAGGTCACTAGATTCAGGACAGGAGTTTCAGGGCATGTGATTCAGGGCATGAGTGTCAGGGCAGGATATTCAGGGCAGGAGTTTCAGGGCATGTGATTCAGGGCATGACTTTCAGGGCAGGAGATTCAGGGCAGGAGTTTCATTGCAGTAGTTTCTGCAGAAGAGATTCAAGGCATGAGTTTAAGGGCATGTGATTCAGGACAGGAGATTCGGGACAGGAGTTTCAGGGCAGGAGTTTCAGGGCTTGTGTTTCAGGGCTTGAGATTCGGGGCTGGAGATTCAGTGCAGGAGTTTCAGGGCATGTGATTCAGGGCATGACTTATACCGCAGGAGATTCAGGGCAGGAGTTCAGTGCTGTAGTTTCTGCAGAAGTGATTCAGGGCAGGAGTTTCAGGGCATGAGATGCAGGCCATGAGTTTCAGGGCAGGAGATTCAGGGCTGGAGTTTCAGGGCATGAGTTTCAGAGCATTAGATTCAGGGCAGAAGTTTCAGTGCATGATATTCAGGGCATGAGTTTCAGGGCACTAGATTCAGGGCAGGAGTTTCAGGACATGAGATTCAGGGCAGGAGTTTCAGGACATATGATTCAGGGCATGACTTTCAGGGCAGGAGATTCAGGGCAGGAATTTCAGTGCTGTAGTTTCTGCAGAAGAGATTCAGGCCAGGAGTTTCAGGGCATGTGATTCAGGGCAGGAGATTCGGGACAGGAGTTTCTGGGCAGGAGATTCAGAGCATGAGTTTCAGAGCAGTAGATTCAGGGCATTAGTTTCAGGGCATGAGATTCATGGCAGGAGTTTCAGGGCATGAGATTCAGGGCATGAGTTGCAAGGCATGAGATTCAGGGCAGGAGTTTCAGGGAATGAGATTCAGGGCATGAGTTTTAGGGCAGGAGATTCAGGGCAGGAGTTTCTGGGCATGAGAATCAGGGCATGAGTTTCAGGTCGCTAGATTCAGGCTAGGAGTTTAGGGGCATGTGATTCAGGGCATGAGTTTCAGGGCAGGATATTCAGGGCAGGATTTTCAGGGCATGTGATTCAGGGCATGACTTTCAGGGCAGGAAATTCAGGGCAGGAGTTTCAGTGTTGTAGTTTCTGCAGAAGAGATTCAAGGCAGGAGTTTAAGGGCATGTGATTCAGGGCAGGAGATTCGGGACAGGAGTTTCAGGGCAGGAGTTTCAGGGCTTGTGTTTCACGGCTTGAGATTCAGGGCTGGAGATTCAGTGCAGGAGTTTCAGGGCATGAGATTCAGGGCATGAGTTTCAGGGCAGGAGATTCATGGCAGGAGTTTCAGGGCATGTGATTCAGTGCATGAGTTTCAGGGCAGGAGATTCAGTGCAGGTGATTCAGTAAAGGAGTTTTAGGGCATGAGATTCAGGGCATGAGTTTCAGGGTAGTACATTCAGGGCATGTGATTCAGGGCATGACTTACAGAGCAGGAGATTCAGGGCAGGAGATCAGAGCAGTAGTTTCTGCAGAAGAGATTCGGCGCAGGAGTTTTAGGGCATGTGATTCAGGGCATTAGTTTCAGGGCATGAGATTCATGGCAGTAGTTTCAGGGATCGAGATTCAGGGAAGGAGTTTCAAGGCATGATATTCAGGGCATGAGTTTCAGGGCGCTTGAATCAGGGCAGGAGGTTCAGGGTATGAGATTCAGGGCAGGAGTTTCAGGGCTTGTGATTCAGGGAATGACTTTCAGGACATGAGTTTCAGGGCAGGAGTTTCTGGACATGAGATTCAGGGCATGAGTTTCAGGGCAGGAGATTCATTGCATGAGATTCAGGGCATGAGTTGCAAGCCATGAGATTCAGGGCAGGAGTTTCAGGGAATGAGATTCAGGGCATGAGTTTTAAGGCAGGAGATTCAGGGCAGGAGTTTCAGGGCATGTGATTCAGGGCATGAGTTTCAAGGCAGGATGTTCAGGGCAGGAGTTTCAGGGCATGTGATTCAGGGCATGAGTTTCAGGGTAGTAGATTCAGGGCATGTGATTCAGGGCATGACTTACAGCGCAGGAGATTCAGGGCAGGAGTTCAGTGCTGTAGTTTCAGCCGAAGAGATTCAGCGCAGGAGTTTTAGGGCATGTGATTCAGGGCATGAGTTTCAGGTCACTAGATTCAGGGCAGGAGTTTCAGGGCATGTGATTCAGGGCATGAGTTTCGGGGCAGGAGATTCAGGGCAGGAGTTTCTGGGCATGAGAATCAGGGCATGAGTTTCAGGTCACTAGATTCAGGGCAGGAGTTTCAGGGCATGTTATTCAGGGCATGAGTGTCAGGGCAGGATATTCACGGCAGGAGTTTCAGGGCATGTGATTCAGGGCATGACTTTCAGGGCAGGAGATTCAGGGCAGGAGTTTCAGTGCTGTAGTTTATGCAGAAGAGATTCAATGCAGGAGTTTTAGGGCATGTGATTCAGGGCAGGAGATTCGGGACAGGAGTTTCAGGGCAGGAGTTTCAGGGCTTGTGTTTCAGGGCTTGAGATTCAGGGCTGGAGATTCAGTGCAGGAGTTTCAGGGCATGAGTTTCAGGGCAGGAGATTCAGGGCAGGAGATTCAGTAAAGGAGTTTTAGGGCATGAGATTCAGGGCATGAGTTTCAGGGTAGTAGATTCAGAGAATGTGATTCAGGGCATGACTTACAACGCAGGAGATTCAGGGCAGGAGTTCAGTGCTGTAGATTCTGCAGAAGAGATTCAGCGCAGGAGTTTTAGGGCATGTAATTCAGGGCATTAGTTTCAGGGCATGAGATTCAGGGCAGTAGTTTCAGGGATCGAGATTCAGGGAAGGAGTTTCAAGGCATGATATTCAGGGCATGAGTTTCAGGGCACTAGATTCAGGGCAGGAGTTTCTGGGCATAAGATTCAGGGCAAGAGATTCAGGGCAGGAGTTTCAGGGCATGAGATTCAGAGCAGTAGATTCAGGGCGGAAGTTTCAGGGCATGAGATTCATGGCCTGAGTTTCATTGCAGGAGATTCAGGGCATTAGTTTCAGGGCATGAGATTCAGGGCAGGAGTTTCAGGGCATGAGATTCAGTACATGAATTTCAGGGCAGGAGTTTCTGGACATGAGATTCAGGGCATGAGTTTTAGGGCAGGAGATTCAGGGCAGGAGTTTCAGTGAAGGAGTTTTGGGGCATGTGATTCAGGGCATGAGTTTCAGGTCACTAGATTCAGGGCAGGAGTTTCAGGGCATGTGATTCAGGGCATGAGTTTCGGGGCAGGAGATGCCGGGCAGGAGTTTCTGGGCATGAGAGTCAGGGCATGAGTTTCAGGTCACTAGATTCAGGGCAGGAGTTTCAGGGCATGTTATTCAGGGCATGAGTGTCAGGGCAGGATATTGACGGCAGGAGTTTCAGGGCATGTGATTCAGGGCATGACTTTCAGGGCAGGAGATTCAGGGCAGGAGTTTCAGTGCTGTAGTTTATGCAGAAGAGATTCAATGCAGGAGTTTTAGGGCATGTGATTCAGGGCAGGAGATTCGGGACAGGAGTTTCAGGGCAGGAGTTTCAGGGCTTGTGTTTCAGGGCTTGAGATTCAGGGCTGGAGATTCAGTGCAGGAGTTTCAGGGCATGAGTTTCAGGGCAGGAGATTCAGGGCAGGAGATTCAGTAAAGGAGTTTTAGGGCATGAGATTCAGGGCATGAGTTTCAGGGTAGTAGATTCAGGGAATGTGATTCAGGGCATGACTTACAACGCAGGAGATTCAGGGCAGGAGTTCAGTGCTGTAGATTCTGCAGAAGAGATTCAGCGCAGGAGTTTTAGGGCATGTGATTCAGGGCATTAGTTTCAGGGCATGAGATTCAGGACAGTAGTTTCAGGGATCGAGATTCAGGGAAGGAGTTTCAAGGCATGATATTCAGGGCATGAGTTTCAGGGCACTAGATTCAGGGCAGGAGTTTCAGGGCATAAGATTCAGGGCAGGAGATTCAGGGCAGGAGTTTCAGTGCTGTAGTTTCTGCAGAAGAGATTCAGTTCAGGAGTTTCAGGGCATGAGATTCAGGACATGAGTTTCAGGGCAGGATTTTCTGAACATGAGATTCAGGGCATGAGTTTCAGGGCAGGAGATTCAGTGCATGAGATTCAGGGCATGAGTTGCAAGGCATGAGATTCAGGGCAGGAGTTTCAGGGAATGAGAATCAGGGCATGAGTTTCAGGTCACTAGATTCAGGACAGGAGTTTCAGGGCATGTGATTCAGGGCATGAGTGTCAGGGCAGGATATTCAGGGCAGGAGTTTCAGGGCATGTGATTCAGGGCATGACTTTCAGGGCAGGAGATTCAGGGCAGGAGTTTCATTGCAGTAGTTTCTGCAGAAGAGATTCAAGGCATGAGTTTAAGGGCATGTGATTCAGGACAGGAGATTCGGGACAGGAGTTTCAGGGCAGGAGTTTCAGGGCTTGTGTTTCAGGGCTTGAGATTCGGGGCTGGAGATTCAGTGCAGGAGTTTCAGGGCATGTGATTCAGGGCATGACTTATACCGCAGGAGATTCAGGGCAGGAGTTCAGTGCTGTAGTTTCTGCAGAAGTGATTCAGGGCAGGAGTTTCAGGGCATGAGATGCAGGCCATGAGTTTCAGGGCAGGAGATTCAGGGCTGGAGTTTCAGGGCATGAGTTTCAGAGCATTAGATTCAGGGCAGAAGTTTCAGTGCATGATATTCAGGGCATGAGTTTCAGGGCACTAGATTCAGGGCAGGAGTTTCAGGACATGAGATTCAGGGCAGGAGTTTCAGGACATATGATTCAGGGCATGACTTTCAGGGCAGGAGATTCAGGGCAGGAATTTCAGTGCTGTAGTTTCTGCAGAAGAGATTCAGGCCAGGAGTTTCAGGGCATGTGATTCAGGGCAGGAGATTCGGGACAGGAGTTTCTGGGCAGGAGATTCAGAGCAGGAGTTTCAGAGCAGTAGATTCAGGGCATTAGTTTCAGGGCATGAGATTCATGGCAGGAGTTTCAGGGCATGAGATTCAGGGCATGAGTTGCAAGGCATGAGATTCAGGGCAGGAGTTTCAGGGAATGAGATTCAGGGCATGAGTTTTAGGGCAGGAGATTCAGGGCAGGAGTTTCTGGGCATGAGAATCAGGGCATGAGTTTCAGGTCGCTAGATTCAGGCTAGGAGTTTAGGGGCATGTGATTCAGGGCATGAGTTTCAGGGCAGGATATTCAGGGCAGGATTTTCAGGGCATGTGATTCAGGGCATGACTTTCAGGGCAGGAAATTCAGGGCAGGAGTTTCAGTGTTGTAGTTTCTGCAGAAGAGATTCAAGGCAGGAGTTTAAGGGCATGTGATTCAGGGCAGGAGATTCGGGACAGGAGTTTCAGGGCAGGAGTTTCAGGGCTTGTGTTTCACGGCTTGAGATTCAGGGCTGGAGATTCAGTGCAGGAGTTTCAGGGCATGAGATTCAGGGCATGAGTTTCAGGGCAGGAGATTCATGGCAGGAGTTTCAGGGCATGTGATTCAGTGCATGAGTTTCAGGGCAGGAGATTCAGTGCAGGTGATTCAGTAAAGGAGTTTTAGGGCATGAGATTCAGGGCATGAGTTTCAGGGTAGTACATTCAGGGCATGTGATTCAGGGCATGACTTACAGAGCAGGAGATTCAGGGCAGGAGATCAGAGCTGTAGTTTCTGCAGAAGAGATTCGGCGCAGGAGTTTTAGGGCATGTGATTCAGGGCATTAGTTTCAGGGCATGAGATTCATGGCAGTAGTTTCAGGGATCGAGATTCAGGGAAGGAGTTTCAAGGCATGATATTCAGGGCATGAGTTTCAGGGCGCTTGAATCAGGGCAGGAGGTTCAGGGTATGAGATTCAGGGCAGGAGTTTCAGGGCTTGTGATTCAGGGAATGACTTTCAGGACATGAGTTTCAGGGCAGGAGTTTCTGGACATGAGATTCAGGGCATGAGTTTCAGGGCAGGAGATTCATTGCATGAGATTCAGGGCATGAGTTGCAAGCCATGAGATTCAGGGCAGGAGTTTCAGGGAATGAGATTCAGGGCATGAGTTTTAAGGCAGGAGATTCAGGGCAGGAGTTTCAGGGCATGTGATTCAGGGCATGAGTTTCAAGGCAGGATGTTCAGGGCAGGAGTTTCAGGGCATGTGATTCAGGGCATGAGTTTCAGGGTAGTAGATTCAGGGCATGTGATTCAGGGCATGACTTACAGCGCAGGAGATTCAGGGCAGGAGTTCAGTGCTGTAGTTTCAGCCGAAGAGATTCAGCGCAGGAGTTTTAGGGCATGTGATTCAGGGCATGAGTTTCAGGTCACTAGATTCAGGGCAGGAGTTTCAGGGCATGTGATTCAGGGCATGAGTTTCGGGGCAGGAGATTCAGGGCAGGAGTTTCTGGGCATGAGAATCAGGGCATGAGTTTCAGGTCACTAGATTCAGGGCAGGAGTTTCAGGGCATGTTATTCAGGGCATGAGTGTCAGGGCAGGATATTCACGGCAGGAGTTTCAGGGCATGTGATTCAGGGCATGACTTTCAGGGCAGGAGATTCAGGGCAGGAGTTTCAGTGCTGTAGTTTATGCAGAAGAGATTCAATGCAGGAGTTTTAGGGCATGTGATTCAGGGCAGGAGATTCGGGACAGGAGTTTCAGGGCAGGAGTTTCAGGGCTTGTGTTTCAGGGCTTGAGATTCAGGGCTGGAGATTCAGTGCAGGAGTTTCAGGGCATGAGTTTCAGGGCAGGAGATTCAGGGCAGGAGATTCAGTAAAGGAGTTTTAGGGCATGAGTTTCAGGGTAGTAGATTCAGAGAATGTGATTCAGGGCATGACTTACAACGCAGGAGATTCAGGGCAGGAGTTCAGTGCTGTAGATTCTGCAGAAGAGATTCAGCGCAGGAGTTTTAGGGCATGTAATTCAGGGCATTAGTTTCAGGGCATGAGATTCAGGGCAGTAGTTTCAGGGATCGAGATTCAGGGAAGGAGTTTCAAGGCATGATATTCAGGGCATGAGTTTCAGGGCACTAGATTCAGGGCAGGAGTTTCTGGGCATAAGATTCAGGGCAGGAGATTCAGGGCAGGAGTTTCAGTGCTGTAGTTTCTGCAGAAGAGATTCAGTTCAGGAGTTTCAGGGCATGAGATTCAGGACATGAGTTTCAGGGCAGGATTTTCTGAACATGAGATTCAGGGCATGAGTTGCAAGGCATGAGATTCAGGGCAGGAGTTTCAGGGAATGAGAATCAGGGCATGAGTTTCAGGTCACTAGATTCAGGACAGGAGTTTCAGGGCATGTGATTCAGGGCATGAGTGTCAGGGCAGGATATTCAGGGCAGGAGTTTCAGGGCATGTGATTCAGGGCATGACTTTCAGGGCAGGAGATTCAGGGCAGGAGTTTCATTGCAGTAGTTTCTGCAGAAGAGATTCAAGGCATGAGTTTAAGGGCATGTGATTCAGGACAGGAGATTCGGGACAGGAGTTTCTGGGCAGGAGATTCAGAGCAGGAGTTTCAGAGCAGTAGATTCAGGGCATTAGTTTCAGGGCATGAGATTCATGGCAGGAGTTTCAGGGCATGAGATTCAGGACATGAGTTTCAGGGCAGGAGAATCAGTGCATGAGATTCAGGGCATGAGTTGCAAGGCATGAGATTCAGGGCAGGAGTTTCAGGGAATGAGATTCAGGGCATGAGTTTTAGGGCAGGAGATTCAGGGCAGGAGTTTCTGGGCATGAGAATCAGGGCATGAGTTTCAGGTCACTAGATTCAGGGCAGGAGTTTAGGGGCATGTGATTCAGGGCATGAGTTTCAGGGCAGGAGTTTCAGGGCATGTGATTCAGGGCATGACTTTCAGGGCAGGACATTCAGGGCAGGAGTTTCAGTGTTGTAGTTTCTGCAGAAGAGATTCAAGGCAGGAGTTTAAGGGCATGTGATTCAGGGCAGGAGATTCGGGACAGGAGTTTCAGGGCAGGAGTTTCAGGGCTTGTGTTTCAGGGCTTGAGATTCAGGGCTGGAGATTCAGTGCATGAGTTTCAGGGCAGGAGATTCAGTGCAGGTGATTCAGTAAAGGAGTTTTAGGGCATGAGATTCAGGGCATGAGTTTCAGGGTAGTAGATTCAGGGCATGTGATTCAGGGCATGACTTACAGCGCAGGAGATTCAGGGCAGGAGTTCAGAGCTGTAGTTTCTGCAGAAGAGATTCAGCGCAGGAGTTTTAGGGCATGTGATTCAGGGCATTAGTTTCAGGGCATGAGATTCAGGGCAGTAGTTTCAGGGATCGAGATTCAGGGAAGGAGTTTCAAGGCATGATATTCAGGGCATGAGTTTCAGGGCGCTTGAATCAGGGCAGGAGGTTCAGGGCATGAGATTCAGGGCAGAAGTTTCAGAGCTTGTGATTCAGGGCATGACTTTCAGGGCAGGAGTTTCAGTGCTGTAGTGTCTGCAGAAGAGATTCAGGGCAGGAGTTTCAGGGCATGAGATTCAAGACATGAGTTTCAGGGCAGGAGTTTCTGGACATGAGATTCAGGGCATGAGTTTCAGGGCAGGAGATTCATTGCATGAGATTCAGGGCATGAGTTGCAAGCCATGAGATTCAGGGCAGGAGTTTCAGGGAATGAGATTCAGGGCATGAGTTTTAAGGCAGGAGATTCAGGGCAGGAGTTTCAGGGCATGTGATTCAGGGCATGAGTTTCAAGGCAGGATGTTCAGGGCAGGAGTTTCAGGGCATGTGATTCAGGGCATGAGTTTCAGGGTAGTAGATTCAGGGCATGTGATTCAGGGCATGACTTACAGCGCAGGAGATTCAGAGCAGGAGTTCAGTGCTGTAGTTTCAGCCGAAGAGATTCAGCGCAGGAGTTTTAGGGCATGTGATTCAGGACAGGAGATTCGGGACAGGAGTTTCAGGGCAGGAGTTTCAGGGCTTGTGTTTCAGGGCTTGAGATTCGGGGCTGGAGATTCAGTGCAGGAGTTTCAGGGCATGTGCTTCAGGGCATGAGTTTCAGGGCAGGAGATTCAGTAAAGGAGTATTAGGGCATGAGATTCAGGGCATGAGTTTCAGGGTAGTAGATTCTGGGCATGAGTTTTAGGGCAGGAGTTTCAGGGCATGTGCTTCAGGGCATGAGTTTCAGGACAGGAGATTCAGTAAAGGAGTATTAGGGCTTGAGATTCAGGGCATGAGTTTCAGTGTAGTAGATTCATGGGTAGGAGTTTCAGGGCATGTGATTCAGGGCATGACTTTCAGCGCAGGAGATTCAGGGCAGGAGTTCAGTGCTGTGGTTTCTGCAGAAGAGATTCAGCGCAGGAGTTTCAGGGCATGTGACTCAGGGCATTAGTTTCTGGGCATGAGATTCAGGGTAGTAGTTCCAGGGATCGAGATTCAGGGAAGGAGTTTCAAGGCATGATATTCAGGGCATGAGTTTCAGGGCACTAGATTCAGGGAATGAGTTTCAGGGCAGGAGATTCAGGTTAGGAGTTTCAGGGCATGTGAATCAGGGCATGACTTTCAGGACAGGAGATTCAGGGCAGGAGTTTCAATGCTGTAGTTTCTGCAGAAGAGATTCAGGGCAGGAGTTTCAGGGCATGTGATTCAGGGCAGGAGATTCGGGACAGGAGTTTCAGGGCAGGAGATTCAGAGCAGGAGTTTCAGGGCATGTGATTCAGGGCATGACTTATAGCGCAGGAGATTCAGGGCAGGATATCAGTGCTGTAGTTTCTGCAGAAGAGGTTCAGGGCAGGAGTTTCAGGGCATGAGATGCAGGGCATGAGTTTCAGGGCAAGAGATTCAGGGCAGGAGTTTCAGGGCATGAGATTCAGAGCAGTAGATTCAGGGCGGAAGTTTCAGGGCATGAGATTCATGGCAGGAGTTTCAGGGCATGAGATTCAGTACATGAATTTCAGTGCAGGAATTTCTGGACATGAGATTCAGGGCATGAGTTTCAGGGCAGGAGATTCAGTGCATGAGATTCAGGGCATGAGTTGCAAGGCATGAGATTCAGGGCAGGAGTTTGAAGGAATGAGATTCAGGGCATGAGTTTTAGGGCAGGAGATTCAGGGCAGGAGTTTCTGGGCATGAGAATCAGGGCATGAGTTTCAGGTCACTAGATTCAGGGCAGGAGTTTCAGGGCATGTTATTCAGGGCATGAGTGTCAGGGCAGGATATTCACGGCAGGAGTTTCAGGGCATGTGATTCAGGGCATGACTTTCAGGGCACGAGATTCAGGGCAGGAGTTTCAGTGCTGTAGTTTATGCAGAAGAGATTCAATGCAGGAGTTTTAGGGCATGTGATTCAGGGCAGGAGATTCGGGACAGGAGTTTCAGGGCAGGAGTTTCAGGGCTTGTGTTTCAGGGCTTGAGATTCAGGGCTGGAGATTCAGTGCAGGAGTTTCAGGGCATGAGTTTCAGGGCAGGAGATTCAGGGCAGGAGATTCAGTAAAGGAGTTTTAGGGCATGAGATTCAGGGCATGAGTTTCTGGGTAGTAGATTCAGGGAATGTGATTCAGGGCATAACTTACAACGCAGGAGATTCAGGGCAGGAGTTCAGTGCTGTAGATTCTGCAGAAGAGATTCAGCGCAGGAGTTTTAGGGCATGTGATTCAGGGCATTAGTTTCAGGGCATGAGATTCAGGACAGTAGTTTCAGGGATCGAAATTCAGGGAAGGAGTTTCAAGGCATGATACTCAGGGCATGAGTTTCAGGGCACTAGATTCACGACAGGAGTTTCAGGGCATAAGATTCAGGGCAGGAGATTCAGGGCAGGAGTTTCAGTGCTGTAGTTTCTGCAGAAGAGATTCAGTTCAGGAGTTTCAGGGCATGAGATTCAGGACATGAGTTTCAGGGCAGGATTTTCTGAACATGAGATTCAGGGCATGAGTTTCAGGGCAGGAGATTCAGTGCATGAGATTCAGGGCATGAGTTGCAAGGCATGAGATTCAGGGCAGGAGTTTCAGGGAATGAGAATCAGGGCATGAGTTTCAGGTCACTAGATTCAGGACAGGAGTTTCAGGGCATGTGATTCAGGGCATGAGTGTCAGGGCAGGATATTCAGGGCAGGAGTTTCAGGGCATGTGATTCAGGGCATGACTTTCAGGGCAGGAGATTCAGGGCAGGAGTTTCATTGCAGTAGTTTCTGCAGAAGAGATTCAAGGCATGAGTTTAAGGGCATGTGATTCAGGACAGGAGATTCGGGACAGGAGTTTCAGGGCAGGAGTTTCAGGGCTTGTGTTTCAGGGCTTGAGATTCGGGGCTGGAGATTCAGTGCAGGAGTTTCAGGGCATGTGATTCAGAGCATTAGATTCAGGGCAGAAGTTTCAGTGCATGATATTCAGGGCATGAGTTTCAGGGCACTAGATTCAGGGCAGGAGTTTCAGGGCATGAGATTCAGGGCAGGAGTTTCAGGACATATGATTCAGGGCATGACTTTCAGGGCAGGAGATTCAGGGCAGGAATTTCAGTGCTGTAGTTTCTGCAGAAGAGATTCAGGCCAGGAGTTTCAGGGCATGTGATTCAGGGCAGGAGATTCGGGACAGGAGTTTCTGGGCAGGAGATTCAGAGCAGGAGTTTCAGAGCAGTAGATTCAGGGCATTAGTTTCAGGGCATGAGATTCATGGCAGGAGTTTCAGGGCATGAGATTCAGGACATGAGTTTCAGGGCAGGAGAATCAGTGCATGAGATTCAGGGCATGAGTTGCAAGGCATGAGATTCAGGGCAGGAGTTTCAGGGAATGAGATTCAGGGCATGAGTTTTAGGGCAGGAGATTCAGGGCAGGAGTTTCTGGGCATGAGAATCAGGGCATGAGTTTCAGGTCACTAGATTCAGGGCAGGAGTTTAGGGGCATGTGATTCAGGGCATGAGTTTCAGGGCAGGATATTCAGGGCAGGATTTTCAGGGCATGTGATTCAGGGCATGACTTTCAGGGCAGGACATTCAGGGCAGGAGTTTCAGTGTTGTAGTTTCTGCAGAAGAGATTCAAGGCAGGAGTTTAAGGGCATGTGATTCAGGGCAGGAGATTCGGGACAGGAGTTTCATGGCAGGAGTTTCAGGGCATGTGATTCAGTGCATTAGTTTCAGGGCAGGAGATTCAGTGCAGGTGATTCAGTAAAGGAGTTTTAGGGCATGAGATTCAGGGCATGAGTTTCAGGGTAGTAGATTCAGGGCATGTGATTCAGGGCATGAGTTTCAAGGCAGGATGTTCAGGGCAGGAGTTTCAGGGCATGTGATTCAGGGCATGAGTTTCAGGGTAGTAGATTCAGGGCATGTGATTCAGGGCATGACTTACAGCGCAGGAGATTCAGGGCAGGAGTTCAGTGCTGTAGTTTCAGCCGAAGAGATTCAGCGCAGGAGTTTTAGGGCATGTGATTCAGGACAGGAGATTCGGGACAGGAGTTTCAGGGCAGGAGTTTCAGCGCTTGTGTTTCAGGGCTTGAGATTCGGGGCTGGAGATTCAGTGCAGGAGTTTCAGGGCATGTGCTTCAGGGCATGAGTTTCAGGGCAGGAGATTCAGTAAAGGAGTATTAGGGCATGAGATTCAGGGCATGAGTTTCAGGGTAGTAGATTCTGGGCATGAGTTTTAGGGCAGGAGTTTCAGGGCATGTGCTTCAGGGCATGAGTTTCAGGGCAGGAGATTCAGTAAAGGAGTATTAGGGCATGAGATTCAGGGCATGAGTTTCAGGGTAGTAGATTCTGGGCATGTGATTCAGGGCATGAGTTTCAGGGCAGGAGATTCAGGGTAGGAGTTTCAGGGCATGTGATTCAGGGCATGACTTTCAGCGCAGGAGATTCAGGGCAGGAGTTCAGTGCTGTAGTTTCTGCAGAAGAGATTCAGGGCAGGAGTTTCAGGGCATGTGATTCAGGGCATTAGTTTCAGGGCATGAGATTCAGGGCAGTAGATTCAGGGATCGAGATTCAGGAAAGGAGTTTCAAGGCATGATATTCAGGGCAGGAGTTTCAGGGCATGAGATTCAGGGCAGGAGTTTCAGGGCATGTGATTCAGGGCAGGAGATTCCGGACAGGAGTTTCTGGGCAGGAGATTCAGAGCAGGAGTTTCAGAGCAGTAGATTCAGGGCATTAGTTTCAGGGCATGAGATTCATGGCAGGAATTTCAGGGCATGAGATTCAGGACATGAGTTTCAGGGCAGGAGTTTCTGGGCATGAGAATCAGGGCATGAGTTTCAGGTCACTAGATTCAGGGCAGGAGTTTCGGGGCATGTGATTCAGGGCATGAGTTTCAGGGCAGGATATTCAGGGCAGGAGTTTCAGAGCATGTGATTCAAGGCATGACTTTCAGGGCAGGAGATTCAGGGCAGGAGCTTCAGTGTTGTAGTTTCTGCAGAAGAGTTTCAAGGCATGAGTTTAAGGGCATGTGATTAAGGGCAGGAGATTCGGGACAGGAGTTTCAGGGCAGGAGTTTCAGGGCTTGTGTTTCAGGGCTTGAGATTCAGGGCTGGAGATTCAGTGCAGGAGTTTCAGGGCATGAGATTCAGGGCATGAGTTTCAGGGCAGGAGATTCATGGCAGGAGTTTCAGGACATGTGATTCAGGGCATGAGTTTCAGGGCAGGAGATTCAGGGCAGGTGATTCAGTAAAGGAGTACTAGGGCATGAGATTCAGGGCATGAGTTTCAGGGCAGGAGATTCAGAGTAGGAGTTTCAGGGCATGTGATTCGGGGCATGTCTTACAGCGCAGGAGATTCAGGGCAGGAGTTCACTGCTGTGGTTTCTGCAGAAGAGATTCAGGGCAGGAGTTTCAGGGCATGTGAATCAGGGCATTAGTTTCAGGGCATGAGATTCAGGGCAGTAGTTCCAGGGAACGAGATTCAGGGAAGGAGTTTCAAGGCATGATATTCAGGGTATGAGTTTCATGGCACTAGATTCAGGGCAGGAGTTTCAGGGCATGAGATTCAGGGCGGGAGTTTCAGGGCATGTGATTCAGGGCATGACTTTCACGGCAGGAGATTCAGGGCAGGAGTTTCAATGCTGTAGTTTCTGCAGAAGAGATGCAGGGCAGGAGTTTCAGGGCATGTGATTCAGGGCAGGAGATTCGGGACAGGAGTTTCAGGGCAGGAGATTCAGAGCAGGAGTTTCAGGGCATGTGATTCAGGGCATGACTTATAGCGCAGGACATTCAGGGCAGGATATCAGTGCTGTAGTTTCTGCAGAAGGGGTTCAGGGCAGGAGTTTCAGGGCATGAGATGCAGGGCATGAGTTTCAGGGTAGTAGATTCAGGGCATGTGATTCAGGGCATGACTTACAGCGCAGGAGATTCAGGGCAGGAGTTCAGAGCTGTAGTTTCTGCAGAAGAGATTCAGCGCAGGAGTTTTAGGGCATGTGATTCAGGGCATTAGTTTCAGGGCATGAGATTCAGGGCAGTAGTTTCAGGGATCTAGATTCAGGGAAGGAGTTTCAAGGCATGATATTCAGGGCATGAGTTTCAGGGCGCTTGAATCAGGGCAGGAGGTTCAGGGCATGAGATTCAGGGCAGGAGTTTCAGGGCTTGTGATTCAGGGCATGACTTTCAGGGCAGGAGTTTCAGTGCTGTAGTGTCTGCAGAAGAGATTCAGGGCAGGAGTTTCAGGGCATGAGATTCAGGACATGAGTTTCAGGGCAGGAGTTTCTGGACATGAGATTCAGGGCATGAGTTTCAAGGCAAGAGATTCATTGCATGAGATTCAGGGCATGAGTTGCAAGCCATGAGATTCAGGGCAGGAGTTTCAGGGAATGAGATTCAGGGCATGAGTTTTAAGGCAGGAGATTCAGGGCAGGAGTTTCAGGGCATGTGATTCAGGGCATGAGTTTCAAGGCAGGATGTTCAGGGCAGGAGTTTCAGGGCATGTGATTCAGGGCATGAGTTTCAGGGTAGTAGATTCAGGGCATGTGATTCAGGGCATGACTTACAGCGCAGGAGATTCAGGGCAGGAGTTCAGTGCTGTAGTTTCAGCCGAAGAGATTCAGCGCAGGAGTTTTAGGGCATGTGATTCAGGGCATGAGTTTCAGGTCACTACATTCAGGGCAGGAGTTTCAGGGCATGTGATTCAGGGCATGAGTTTCGGGGCAGGAGATTCAGGGCAGGAGTTTCTGGGCATGAGAATCAGGGCATGAGTTTCAGGTCACTAGATTCAGGGCAGGAGTTTCAGGGCATGTTATTCAGGGCATGAGTGTCAGGGCAGGATATTCACGGCAGGAGTTTCAGGGCATGTGATTCAGGGCATGAGTTTCAGGGCAGGAGATTCAGGGCAGGTGATTCAGTAAAGGAGTACTAGGGCATGAGATTCAGGGCATGAGTTTCAGGGCAGGAGATTCAGGGTAGGAGTTTCAGGGCATGTGATTCGGGGCATGTCTTACAGCGCAGGAGATTCAGGGCAGGAGTTCACTGCTGTGGTTTCTGCAGAAGAGATTCAGGGCAGGAGTTTCAGGGCATGTGAATCAGGGCATTAGTTTCAGGGCATGAGATTCAGGGCAGTAGTTCCAGGGAACGAGATTCAGGGAAGGAGTTTCAAGGCATGATATTCAGGGCATGAGTTTCATGGCACTAGATTCAGGGCAGGAGTTTCAGGGCATGAGATTCAGGGCAGGAGTTTCAGGGCATGTGATTCAGGGCATGACTTTCAGGGCAGGAGATTCAGGGCAGGAGTTTCAATGCTGTAGTTTCTGCAGAAGAGATGCAGGGCAGGAGTTTCAGGGCATGTGATTCAGGGCAGGAGATTCGGGACAGGAGTTTCAGGGCAGGAGATTCAGAGCAGGAGTTTCAGGGCATGTGATTCAGAGCATGACTTATAGCGCAGGACATTCAGGGCAGGATATCAGTGCTGTAGTTTCTGCAGAAGGGGTTCAGGGCAGGAGTTTCAGGGCATGATATTCAGGGCATGAGTTTCAGGGCGCTTGAATCAGGGCAGGAGGTTCAGGGCATGAGATTCAGGGCAGGAGTTTCAGGGCTTGTGATTCAGGGCATGACTTTCAGGGCAGGAGTTTCAGTGCTGTAGTGTCTGCAGAAGAGATTCAGGGCAGGAGTTTCAGGGCATGAGATTCAGCACATGAGTTTCAGGGCAGGAGTTTCTGGACATGAGATTCAGGGCATGAGTTTCAAGGCAAGAGATTCATTGCATGAGATTCAGGGCATGAGTTGCAAGCCATGAGATTCAGGGCAGGAGTTTCAGGGAATGAGATTCAGGGCATGAGTTTTAAGGCAGGAGATTCAGGGCAGGAGTTTCAGGGCATGTGATTCAGGGCATGAGTTTCAAGGCAGGATGTTCAGGGCAGGAGTTTCAGGGCATGTGATTCAGGGCATGAGTTTCAGGGTAGTAGATTCAGGGCATGTGATTCAGGGCATGACTTACAGCGCAGGAGATTCAGGGCAGGAGTTCAGTGCTGTAGTTTCAGCCGAAGAGATTCAGCGCAGGAGTTTTAGGGCATGTGATTCAGGGCATGAGATTCAGGTCACTAGATTCAGGGCAGGAGTTTCAGGGCATGTGATTCAGGGCATGAGTTTCAGGGCAGGAGATTCAGGGCAGGAGATTCAGTAAAGGAGTTTTAGGGCATGAGATTCAGGGCATGAGTTTCAGGGTAGTAGATTCAGGGAATGTGATTCAGGGCATGACTTACAACGCAGGAGATTCAGGGCAGGAGTTCAGTGCTGTAGATTTTGCAGAAGAGATTCAGCGCAGGAGTTTTAGGGCATGTGATTCAGGGTATTAGTTTCAGGGCATGAGATTCAGGGCAGTAGTTTCAGGGATCGAGATTCAGGGAAGGAGTTTCAAGGCATGATATTCAGGGCATGAGTTTCAGGGCACTAGATTCAGGGCAGGAGTTTCAGGGCATAAGATTCAGGGCAGGAGATTCAGGGCAGGAGTTTCAGTGCTGTAGTTTCTGCAGAAGAGATTCAGTTCAGGAGTTTCAGGGCATGAGAGTCAGGACATGAGTTTCAGGGCAGGATTTTCTGAACATGAGATTCAGGGCATGAGTTTCAGGGCAGGAGATTCAGTGCATGAGATTCAGGGCATGAGTTGCAAGGCATGAGATTCAGGGCAGGAGTTTCAGGGAATGAGAATCAGGGCATGAGTTTCAGGTCACTAGATTCAGGACAGGAGTTTCAGGGCATGTGATTCAGGGCATGAGTGTCAGGGCAGGTTATTCAGGGCAGGAGTTTCAGGGCATGTGATTCAGGACATGACTTTCAGGGCAGGAGATTCAGGGCAGGAGTTTCATTGCAGTAGTTTCTGCAGAAGAGATTCAAGGCATGAGTTTAAGGGCATGTGATTCAGGACAGGAGATTCGGGACAGGAGTTTCAGGGCAGGAGTTTCAGGGCTTGTGTTTCAGGGCTTGAGATTCGGGGCTGGAGATTCAGTGCAGGAGTTTCAGGGCATGTGATTCAGGGCATGACTTATACCGCAGGAGATTCAGGGCAGGAGTTCAGTGCTGTAGTTTCTGCAGAAGTGATTCAGGGCAGGAGTTTCAGGGCATGAGATGCAGGGCATGAGTTTCAGAGCAGGAGATTCAGGGCTGGAGTTTCAGGGCTGGAGTTTCAGAGCATTAGATTCAGGGCAGAAGTTTCAGTGCATGATATTCAGGGCATGAGTTTCAGGGCACTAGATTCAGGGCAGGAGTTTCAGGGCATGAGATTCAGGGCAGGAGTTTCAGGACATATGATTCAGGGCATGACTTTCAGGGCAGGAGATTCAGGGCAGGAATTTCAGTGCTGTAGTTTCTGCAGAAGTGATTCAGGGCAGGAGTTTCAGGGCATGAGATGCAGGGCATGAGTTTCAGGGCAGGAGATTCAGGGCTGGAGTTTCAGGGCATGAGTTTCAGAGCATTAGATTCAGGGCAGAAGTTTCAGTGCATGATATTCAGGGCATGAGTTTCAGGGCACTAGATTCAGGGCAGGAGTTTCAGGGCATGAGATTCAGGGCAGGAGTTTCAGGACATATGATTCAGGGCATGAGTTTCAGGGCACTAGATTCAGGGCAGGAGTTTCAGGGCATGAGATTCAGGCCAGGAGTTTCAGGGCATGTGATTCAGGGCAGGAGATTCGGGACAGGAGTTTCTGGGCAGGAGATTCAGAGCAGGAGTTTCAGAGCAGTAGATTCAGGGCATTAGTTTCAGGGCATGAGATTCATGGCAGGAGTTTCAGGGCATGAGATTCAGGACATGAGTTTCAGGGAATGAGATTCAGGGCAAGAGTTTTAGGGCAGGAGATTCAGGGCAGGAGTTTCTGGGCATGAGAATCAGGGCATGAGTTTCAGGTCACTAGATTCAGGGCAGGAGTTTAGGGGCATGTGATTCAGGGCATGAGTTTCAGGGCAGGATATTCAGGGCAGGAGTTTCAGGGCATGTGATTCAGGGCATGACTTTCAGGGCAGGAAATTCAGGGCAGGAGTTTCAGTGTTGTAGTTTCTGCAGAAGAGATTCAAGGCAGGAGTTTAAGGGCATGTGATTCAGGGCAGGAGATTCGGGACAGGAGTTTCAGGGCAGGAGTTTCAGGGCTTGTGTTTCAGGGCTTGAGATTCAGGGCTGGAGATTCAGTGCAGGAGTTTCAGGGCATGAGATTCAGGGCATGAGTTTCATGGCAGGAGATTCATGGCAGGAGTTTCAGGGCATGTGATTCAGTGCATGAGTTTCAGGGCAGGAGATTCAGTGCAGGTGATTCAGTAAAGGAGTTTTAGGGCATGAGATTCAGGGCATGAGTTTCAGTGTAGTAGATTCAGGGCATGTGATTCAGGGCATGACTTACAGCGCAGGAGATTCAGGGCAGGAGTTCAGAGCTGTAGTTTCTGCAGAAGAGATTCAGCGCAGGAGTTTTAGGGCATGTGATTCAGGGCATTAGTTTCACGGCATGAGATTCAGGGCAGTAGTTTCAGGGATCGAGATTCAGGGAAGGAGTTTCAAGGCATGATATTCAGGGCATGAGTTTCAGGGCACTAGATTCAGGGCAGGAGTTTCAGGGCATAAGATTCAGGGCAGGAGATTCAGGGCAGGAGTTTCAGTGCTGTAGTTTCTGCAGAAGAGATTCAGTTCAGGAGTTTCAGGGCATGAGATTCAGGACATGAGTTTCAGGGCAGGATTTTCTGAACATGAGATTCAGGGCATGAGTTTCAGGGCAGGAGATTCAGTGCATGAGATTCAGGGCATGAGTTGCAAGGCATGAGATTCAGGGCAGGAGTTTCAGGGAATGAGAATCAGGGCATGAGTTTCAGGTCACTAGATTCAGGACAGGAGTTTCAGGGCATGTGATTCAGGGCATGAGTGTCAGGGCAGGATATTCAGGGCAGGAGTTTCAGGGCATGTGATTCAGGGCATGACTTTCAGGGCAGGAGATTCAGGGCAGGAGTTTCATTGCAGTAGTTTCTGCAGAAGAGATTCAAGGCATGAGTTTAAGGGCATGTGATTCAGGACAGGAGATTCGGGACAGGAGTTTCAGGGCAGGAGTTTCAGGGCTTGTGTTTCAGGGCTTGAGATTCGGGGCTGGAGATTCAGTGCAGGAGTTTCAGGGCATGTGATTCAGGGCATGACTTATACCGCAGGAGATTCAGGGCAGGAGTTCAGTGCTGTAGTTTCTGCAGAAGTGATTCAGGGCAGGAGTTTCAGGGCATGAGATTCAGGGCATGAGATTCAGGGCAGTAGTTTCAGGGATCTAGATTCAGGGAAGGAGTTTGAAGGCATGATATTCAGGGCATGAGTTTCAGGGCGCTTGAATCAGGGCAGGAGGTTCAGGGCATGAGATTCAGGGCAGGAGTTTCAGGGCTTGTGATTCAGGGCATGACTTTCAGGGCAGGAGTTTCAGTGCTGTAGTGTCTGCAGAAGAGATTCAGGGCAGGAGTTTCAGGGCATGAGATTCATGAGTTTCAGGGCAGGAGTTTCTGGACATGAGATTCAGGGCATGAGTTTCAAGGCAAGAGATTCATTGCATGAGATTCAGGGCATGAGTTGCAAGCCATGAGATTCAGGGCAGGAGTTTCAGCCAATGAGATTCAGGGCATGAGTTTTAAGGCAGGAGATTCAGGGCAGGAGTTTCAGGGCATGTGATTCAGGGCATGAGTTTCAAGGCAGGATGTTCAGGGCAGGAGTTTCAGGGCATGTGATTCAGGGCATGAGTTTCAGGGTAGTAGATTCAGGGCATGTGATTCAGGGCATGACTTACAGCGCAGGAGATTCAGGGCAGGAGTTCAGTGCTGTAGTTTCAGCCGAAGAGATTCAGGGCAGGAGTTTTAGGGCATGTGATTCAGGGCATGAGTTTCAGGTCACTAGATTCAGGGCAGGAGTTTCAGGGCATGTGATTCAGGGCATGAGTTTCGGGGCAGGAGATTCAGGGCAGGAGTTTCTGGGCATGAGAATCAGGGCATGAGTTTCAGGTCACTAGATTCAGGGCAGGAGTTTCAGGGCATGAGATGCAGGGCATGAGTTTCAGGGCAGGAGATTCAGGGCTGGAGTTTCAGGGCATGAGTTTCAGAGCATTAGATTCAGGGCAGAAGTTTCAGTGCATGATATTCAGGGCATGAGTTTCAGGGCACTAGATTCAGGGCAGGAGTTTCAGGGCATGAGATTCAGGGCAGGAGTTTCAGGACATATGATTCAGGGCATGACTTTCAGGGCAGGAGATTCAGGGCAGGAATTTCAGTGCTGTAGTTTCTGCAGAAGTGATTCAGGGCAGGAGTTTCAGGGCATGAGATGCAGGGCATGAGTTTCAGGGCAGGAGATTCAGGGCTGGAGTTTCAGGGCATGAGTTTCAGAGCATTAGATTCAGGGCAGAAGTTTCAGTGCATGATATTCAGGGCATGAGTTTCAGGGCACTAGATTCAGGGCAGGAGTTTCAGGGCATGAGATTCAGGGCAGGAGTTTCAGGACATATGATTCAGGGCATGAGTTTCAGGGCACTAGATTCAGGGCAGGAGTTTCAGGGCATGAGATTCAGGCCAGGAGTTTCAGGGCATGTGATTCAGGGCAGGAGATTCGGGACAGGAGTTTCTGGGCAGGAGATTCAGAGCAGGAGTTTCAGAGCAGTAGATTCAGGGCATTAGTTTCAGGGCATGAGATTCATGGCAGGAGTTTCAGGGCATGAGATTCAGGACATGAGTTTCAGGGCAGGAGAATCAGTGCATGAGATTCAGGGCATGAGTTGCAAGGCATGAGATTCAGGGCAGGAGTTTCAGGGAATGAGATTCAGGGCATGAGTTTTAGGGCAGGAGATTCAGGGCAGGAGTTTCTGGGCATGAGAATCAGGGCATGAGTTTCATGGCAGGAGATTCATGGCAGGAGTTTCAGGGCATGTGATTCAGTGCATGAGTTTCAGGGCAGGAGATTCAGTGCAGGTGATTCAGTAAAGGAGTTTTAGGGCATGAGATTCAGGGCATGAGTTTCAGGGTAGTAGATTCAGGGCATATGATTCAGGGCATGACTTACAGCGCAGGAGATTCAGGGCAGGAGTTCAGAGCTGTAGTTTCTGCAGAAGAGATTCAGCGCAGGAGTTTTAGGGCATGTGATTCAGGGCATTAGTTTCACGGCATGAGATTCAGGGCAGTAGTTTCAGGGATCGAGATTCAGGGAAGAAGTTTCAAGGCATGATATTCAGGGCATGAGTTTCAGGGCGCTTGAATCAGGGCAGGAGGTTCAGGGCATGAGATTCAGGGCAGGAGTTTCAGGGCTTGTGATTCAGGGCATGACTTTCAGGGCAGGAGTTTCAGTGCTGTAGTGTCTGGAGAAGAGATTCAGGGCAGGAGTTTCTGGACATGAGATTCAGGGCATGAGTTTCAGGGCAGGAGATTCATTGCATGAGATTCAGGGCATGAGTTGCAAGCCATGAGATTCAGGGCATGAGTTTTAAGGCAGGAGATTCATGGCAGGAGTTTCAGGGCATGTGATTCAGGGCATGAGTTTCAAGGCAGGATGTTCAGGGCAGGAGTTTCAGGGCATGTGATTCAGGGCATGAGTTTCAGGGTAGTAGATTCAGGGCATGTGATTCAGGGCATGACTTACAGCGCAGGAGATTCAGGGCAGGAGTTCAGTGCTGTAGTTTCAGCCGAAGAGATTCAGCGCAGGAGTTTTAGGGCATGTGATTCAGGGCTTGAGATTCGGGGCTGGAGATTCAGTGCAGCAGTTTCAGGGCATGAGTTTCAGGGCAGGAGATTCAGTAAAGGAGTATTAGGGCATGAGATTCAGGGCATGAGTTTCAGGGTAGTAGATTCTGGGCATGAGTTTTAGGGCAGGAGTTTCAGGGCATGTGATTCAGGGCATGAGTTTCAGGGCAGGAGATTCAGTAAAGGAGTATTAGGGCATGAGATTCAGGGCATGAGTTTCAGGGTAGTAGATTCTGGGCATGTGATTCAGGGCATGAGTTTCAGGGCAGGAGATTCAGGGTAGGAGTTACAGGGCATGTGATTCAGGGCATGACTTTCAGCGCAGGAGATTCAGGGCAGGAGTTCAGTGCTGTAGTTTCTGCAGAAGAGATTCAGGGCAGGAGTTTCAGGGCATGTGATTCAGGGCATTAGTTTCAGGGCATGAGATTCAGGGCAGTAGATTCAGGGATCGAGATTCAGGAAAGGAGTTTCAAGGCATGATATTCAGGGCATGAGTTTCAGGGCACTAGATTCAGGGCAGGAGTTTCAGGGCATGATATTCAGGGCAGGAGTTTCAGGGCATGTGATTCAGGGCATGACTTTCAGGGCAGGAGATTCAAGGCAGGAGTTTCAGTGCTGTAGATTCTGCAGAAGAGATTCACGGCAGGAGTTTCTGGGCATGTGATTCAGGGCAGGAGATTCGGGACAGCAGTTTCAGGGCAGGAGATTCAGAGCAGGAGTTTCAGGGCATGTGATTCAGGGCATGACTTATAGCGCAGGAGATTTAGGGCAGGAGTTCAGTGCTGAAGATTCTGCAGAAGAGATTCAGGGCAGGAGTTTCTGGGCATGTGATTCAGGGCAGGAGATTCGGGACGGCAGTTTCAGGGCAGGAGATTCAGAGCAGGAGTTTCAGGGCATGTGATTCAGGGCATGACTTATAGCGCAGGAGATTTAGGGCAGGAGTTCAGTGCTGTAGTTTCTGCAGAAGAGATTCAGGGCTGGAGTTTCAGGGCATGAGTTTCAGAGCATTAGATTCAGGGCAGAAGTTTCAGGGCATGATATTCAGGGCATGAGTTTCAGGGCACTAGATTCAGGGCAGGAGTTTCAGGGCATGAGATTCAGGGCAGGAGTTTCAGGGCATATGTTTCAGGGCATGACTTTCAGGGCAGGAGATTCAGGGCAGGAATTTCAGTGCTGTAGTTTCTGCAGAAGAGATTCAGGGCAGGAGTTTCAGGGCATGTGATTCAGGGCAGGAGATTCGGGACAGGAGTTTCTGGGCAGGAGATTCAGAGCAGGAGTTTCAGAGCAGTTGATTCAGGGCATTAGTTTCAGGGCATGAGATTCATGGCAGGAATTTCAGGGCATGAGATTCAGGACATGAGTTTCAGGGCAGGAGTTTCTGAGCATGAGATTCAGGGCATGAGTTTAACGGCAGGAGATTCAGTGCATGAGATTCAGGGCATGAGTTGCAAGGCATGAGATTCAGGGCAGGAGTTTCAGGGAATGAGATTCAGGGCAGTAGTTCCAGGGAACGAGATTCAGGGAAGGAGTTTCAAGGCATGATATTCAGGGCATGAGTTTCATGGCACTAGATTCAGGGCAGGAGTTTCAGGGCATGAGATGCAGGGCAGGAGTTTCAGGGCATGTGATTCAGGGCAGGTGATTCGGGACAGGGGTTTCAGGGCAGGAGATTCAGAGCAGGAGTTTCAGGGCATGTGATTCAGGGCATGACTTATAGCGCAGGAGTTTCAGGGCAGGATATCAGTGCTGTAGTTTCTGCAGAAGCGGTTCAGGGCAGGAGTTTCAGGGCATGAGATGCAGGGCATGAGTTTCAGGGTAGTAGATTCAGGGCATGTGATTCAGGGCATGACTTACAGCACAGGAGATTCAGGGCAGGAGTTCAGAGCTGTAGTTTCTGCAGAAGAGATTCAGCGCAGGAGTTTTAGGGCATGTGATTCAGGGCATTAGTTTCAGGGCATGAGATTCAGGGCAGTAGTTTCAGGGATCTAGATTCAGGGAAGGAGTTTCAAGGCATAATATTCAGGGCATGAGTTTCAGGGCGCTTGAATCAGGGCAGGAGGTTCAGGGCATGAGATTCAGGGCAGGAGTTTCAGGGCTTGTGATTCAGGGCATGACTTTCAGGGCAGGAGTTTCAGTGCTGTAGTGTCTGCAGAAGAGATTCAGGGCAGGAGTTTCAGGGCAGGAGTTTCTGGACATGAGATTCAGGGCATGAGTTTCAGGGCAGGGGATTCATTGCATGAGATTCAGGGCATGAGTTGCAAGCCATGAGATTCAGGGCAGGAGTTTCAGGGAATGAGATTCAGGGCATGAGTTTTAAGGCAGGAGATTCAGGGCAGGAGTTTCTGGGCATGAGAATCAGGGCATGAGTTTCAGGTCACTAGATTCAGGGCAGGAGTTTCAGGGCATGTGATTCAGGGCATGAGTTTCAAGGCAGGATGTTCAGGGCAGGAGTTTCAGGGCATGTGATTCAGGGAATGACTTTCAGGGCAGGAGTTTCAGGGCATGAGATGCAGGGCATGAGTTTCAGGGTAGTAGATTCAGGGCATGTGATTCAGGGCATGACTTACAGCGCAGGAGATTCAGGGCAGGAGTTCAGTGCTGTAGTTTCAGTCGAAGAGATTCAGCGCAGGAGTTTTAGGGCATGTGATTCAGGACAGGAGATTCGGGACAGGAGTTTCAGGGCAGGAGTTTCAGGGCTTGTGTTTCAGGGCTTGAGATTCGGGGCTGGAGATTCAGTGCAGGAGTTTCAGGGCATGTGCTTCAGGGCATGAGTTTCAGGGCAGGAGATTCAGTAAAGGAGTATTAGGGCATGAGATTCAGGGCATGAGTTTCAGGGTAGTAGATTCTGGGCATGAGTTTTAGGGCAGGAGTTTCAGGGCATGTGCTTCAGGGCATGAGTTTCAGGGCAGGAGATTCAGTAAAGGAGTATTAGGGCATGAGATTCAGGGCATGAGTTTCAGGGTAGTAGATTCTGGGCATGTGATTCAGGGCATGAGTTTCAGGGCAGGAGATTCAGGGTAGGAGTTTCAGGGCATGTGATTCAGGGCATGACTTTCAGCGCAGGAGATTCAGGGCAGGAGTTCAGTGCTGTAGTTTCTGCAGAAGAGATTCAGGGCAGGAGTTTCAGGGCATGTGATTCAGGGCATTAGTTTCAGGGCATGAGATTCAGGGCAGTAGATTCAGGGATCGAGATTCAGGAAAGGAGTTTCAAGGCATGATATTCAGGGCAGGAGTTTCAGGGCATGAGATTCAGGGCAGGAGTTTCAGGGCATGTGATTCAGGGCAGGAGATTCCAGACAGGAGTTTCCTGGCAGGAGATTCAGAGCAGGAGTTTCAGAGCAGTAGATTCAGGGCATTAGTTTCAGGGCATGAGATTCATGGCAGGAATTTCAGGGCATGAGATTCAGGACATGAGTTTCAGGGCAGGAGTTTCTGGGCATGAGAATCAGGGCATGAGTTTCAGGTCACTAGATTCAGGGCAGGAGTTTCGGGGCATGTGATTCAGGGCATGAGTTTCAGGGCAGGATATTCAGGGCAGGAGTTTCAGGGCATGTGATTCAAGGCATGACTTTCAGGGCAGGAGATTCAGGGCAGGAGCTTCAGTGTTGTAGTTTCTGCAGAAGAGATTCAAGGCATGAGTTTAAGGGCATGTGATTAAGGGCAGGAGATTCGGGACAGGAGTTTCAGGGCAGGAGTTTCAGGGCTTGTGTTTCAGGGCTTGAGATTCAGGGCTGCAGATTCAGTGCAGGAGTTTCAGGGCATGAGATTCAGGGCATGAGTTTCAGGGCAGGAGATTCATGGCAGGAGTTTCAGGACATGTGATTCAGGGCATGAGTTTCAGGGCAGGAGATTCAGGGCAGGTGATTCAGTAAAGGAGTACTAGGGCATGAGATTCAGGGCATGAGTTTCAGGGCAGGAGATTCAGAGCAGGAGTTTCAGGGCATGTGATTCGGGGCATGTCTTACAGCGCAGGAGATTCAGGGCAGGAGTTCACTGCTGTGGTTTCTGCAGAAGAGATTCAGGGCAGGAGTTTCAGGGCATGTGAATCAGGGCATTAGTTTCAGGGCATGAGATTCAGGGCAGTAGTTTCAGGGCACTAGATTCAGGGCAGGAATTTCAGGGCATGAGATTCAGGGCAGGAGTTTCAGGGCATGTGATTCAGGGCATGACTTTCAGGGCAGGAGATTCAGGGCAGGAGTTCACTGCTGTGGTTTCTGCAGAAGAGATTCAGGGCAGGAGTTTCAGGGCATGTGAATCAGGGCATTAGTTTCAGGGCATGAGATTCAGGGCAGTAGTTCCAGGGAACGAGATTCAGGGAAGGAGTTTCAAGGCATGATATTCAGGGCAGGAGTTTCAGGGCATGAGATTCAGGGCAGGAGTTTCAGGGCATGTGATTCAGGGCAGGAGATTCCGGACAGGAGTTTCTGGGCAGGAGATTCAGAGCAGGAGTTTCAGAGCAGTAGATTCAGGGCATTAGTTTCAGGGCATGAGATTCATGGCAGGAATTTCAGGGCATGAGATTCAGGGCATGTGATTCAAGGCAT
Organism: Mobula birostris; assembly: GCF_030028105.1. NCBI lineage: Eukaryota > Metazoa > Chordata > Chondrichthyes > Myliobatiformes > Myliobatidae > Mobula > Mobula birostris. Next base: position 92,774 of record NW_027278324.1, read on the forward strand.
GACTTTCAGGGCAGGAGATTCAGGGCAGGAGCTTCAGTGTTGTAGTTTCTGCAGAAGAGATTCAAGGCATGAGTTTAAGGGCATGTGATTAAGGGCAGGAGATTCGGGACAGGAGTTTCAGGGCAGGAGTTTCAGGGCTTGTGTTTCAGGGCTTGAGATTCAGGGCTGCAGATTCAGTGCAGGAGTTTCAGGGCATGAGATTCAGGGCATGAGTTTCAGGGCAGGAGATTCATGGCAGGAGTTTCAGGACATGTGATTCAGGGCATGAGTTTCAGGGCAGGAGATTCAGGGCAGGTGATTCAGTAAAGGAGTACTAGGGCATGAGATTCAGGGCATGAGTTTCAGGGCAGGAGATTCAGAGTAGGAGTTTCAGGGCATGTGATTCGGGGCATGTCTTACAGCGCAGGAGATTCAGGGCAGGAGTTCACTGCTGTGGTTTCTGCAGAAGAGATTCAGGGCAGGAGTTTCAGGGCATGTGAATCAGGGCATTAGTTTCAGGGCATGAGATTCAGGGCAGTAGTTTCAGGGCACTAGATTCAGGGCAGGAATTTCAGGGCATGAGATTCAGGGCAGGAGTTTCAGGGCATGTGATTCAGGGCATGACTTTCAGGGCAGGAGATTCAGGGCAGGAGTTCACTGCTGTGGTTTCTGCAGAAGAGATTCAGGGCAGGAGTTTCAGGGCATGTGAATCAGGGCATTAGTTTCAGGGCATGAGATTCAGGGCAGTAGTTCCAGGGAACGAGATTCAGGGAAGGAGTTTCAAGGCATGATATTCAGGGCAGGAGTTTCAGGGCATGAGATTCAGGGCAGGAGTTTCAGGGCATGTGATTCAGGGCAGGAGATTCCGGACAGGAGTTTCTGGGCAGGAGATTCAGAGCAGGAGTTTCAGAGCAGTAGATTCAGGGCATTAGTTTCAGGGCATGAGATTCATGGCAGGAATTTCAGGGCATGAGATTCAGGACATGAGTTTCAGGGCAGGAGTTTCTGGGCATGAGAATCAGGGCATGAGTTTCAGGTCACTAGATTCAGGGCAGGAGTTTCGGGGCATGTGATTCAGGGCATGAGTTTCAGGGCAGGATATTCAGGGCAGGAGTTTCAGGGCATGTGATTCAAGGCATGACTTTCAGGGCAGGAGATTCAGGGCAGGAGCTTCAGTGTTGTAGTTTCTGCAGAAGAGATTCAAGGCATGAGTTTAAGGGCATGTGATTAAGGGCAGGAGATTCGGGACAGGAGTTTCAGGGCAGGAGTTTCAGGGCTTGTGTTTCAGGGCTTGAGATTCAGGGCTGCAGATTCAGTGCAGGAGTTTCAGGGCATGAGATTCAGGGCATGAGTTTCAGGGCAGGAGATTCATGGCAGGAGTTTCAGGACATGTGATTCAGGGCATGAGTTTCAGGGCAGGAGATTCAGGGCAGGTGATTCAGTAAAGGAGTACTAGGGCATGAGATTCAGGGCATGAGTTTCAGGGCAGGAGATTCAGAGTAGGAGTTTCAGGGCATGTGATTCGGGGCATGTCTTACAGCGCAGGAGATTCAGGGCAGGAGTTCACTGCTGTGGTTTCTGCAGAAGAGATTCAGGGCAGGAGTTTCAGGGCATGTGAATCAGGGCATTAGTTTCAGGGCATGAGATTCAGGACAGTAGTTTCAGGGCACTAGATTCAGGGCAGGAATTTCAGGGCATGAGATTCAGGGCAGGAGTTTCAGGGCATGTGATTCAGGGCATGACTTTCAGGGCAGGAGATTCAGGGCAGGAGTTCACTGCTGTGGTTTCTGCAGAAGAGATTCAGGGCAGGAGTTTCAGGCCATGTGAATCAGGGCATTAGTTTCAGGGCATGAGATTCAGGGCAGTAGTTCCAGGGAACGAGATTCAGGGAAGGAGTTTCAAGGCATGATATTCAGGGCATGAGTTTCATGGCACTAGATTCAGGGCAGGAGTTTCAGGGCATGAGATTCAGGGCAGGAGTTTCAGGGCATGTGATTCAGGGCATGACTTTCACGGCAGGAGATTCAGGGCAGGAGTTTCAATGCTGTAGTTTCTGCAGAAGAGATGCAGGGCAGGAGTTTCAGGGCATGTGATTCAGGGCAGGAGATTCGGGACAGGAGTTTCAGGGCAGGAGATTCAGAGCAGGAGTTTCAGGGCATGTGATTCAGGGCATGACTTATAGCGCAGGACATTCAGGGCAGGATATCAGTGCTGTAGTTTCTGCAGAAGGGGTTCAGGGCAGGAGTTTCAGGGCATGAGATGCAGGGCATGAGTTTCAGGGTAGTAGATTCAGGGCATGTGATTCAGGGCATGACTTACAGCGCAGGAGATTCAGGGCAGGAGTTCAGAGCTGTAGTTTCTGCAGAAGAGATTCAGCGCAGGAGTTTTAGGGCATGTGATTCAGGGCATTAGTTTCAGGGCATGAGATTCAGGGCAGTAGTTTCAGGGATCTAGATTCAGGGAAGGAGTTTCAAGGCATGATATTCAGGGCATGAGTTTCAGGGCGCTTGAATCAGGGCAGGAGGTTCAGGGCATGAGATTCAGGGCAGGAGTTTCAGGGCTTCTGTAGTGTCTGCAGAAGAGATTCAGGGCAGGAGTTTCAGGGCATGAGATTCATGAGTTTCAGGGCAGGAGTTTCTGGAACATGAGATTCAGGGCATGAGTTTCAAGGCAAGAGATTCAGGGCAGGAGTTTCAGGGAATGAGATTCAGGGCATGAGTTTTAAGGCAGGAGATTCAGGGCAGGAGTTTCAGGGCATGTGATTCAGGGCATGAGTTTCAAGGCAGGATGTTCAGGGCAGGTAGTTTCAGGGCATGTGATTCAGGGCATGAGTTTCAGGGTAGTAGATTCAGGGCATGTGATTCAGGGGCATGACTATACAGCGCAGGAGATTCAGGGCAGGAGTTCAGTGCTGTAGTTTCAGCCGAAGAGATTCAGCGCAGGAGTTTTAGGGCATGTGATTCAGGGCATGAGTTTCAGGTCACTAGATTCAGGGCAGGAGTTTCAGGGTCATGTGATTCAGCGGCATGAGTTTCGGGGCAGGAGATTCAGGGCAGGAGTTTCTGGGCATGAGAATCAGGGCATGAGTTTCAGGTCACTAGATTCAGGGCAGGAGTTTCAGGGCATGTTATTCAGGGCATGAGTGTCAGGGCAGGATATTCACGGCAGGAGTTTCAGGGCATGTGATTCAGGGCATGAGTTTCAGGGCAGGAGATTCAGGGCAGGTGATTCAGTAAAGGAGTACTAGGGCATGAGATTCAGCGGCATGAGTTTCAGGGCAGGAGATTCAGGGTAGGAGTTTCAGGGCATGTGATTCGGGGCATGTCTTACAGCGCAGGAGATTCAGGGCAGGAGTTCACTGCTGTGGTTTCTGCAGAAGAGATTCAGGGCAGGAGTTTCAGGGCATGTGAATCAGGGCATTAGTTTCAGGGCATGAGATTCAGGGCAGTAGTTTCAGGGCACTATATTCAGGGCAGGAGTTTCAGGGCATGAGATTCAGGGCATGAGTTTCAGGGCATGTGATTCAGGGCATGACTTTCAGGGCAGGAGATTCAGGGCAGGAGTTCACTGCTGTGGTTTCTGCAGAAGAGATTCAGCGGCAGGAGTTTCAGGGCATGTGAATCAGGGCATTAGTTTCAGGGCATGAGATTCAGGGCAGTAGTTCCAGGGAACGAGATTCAGGGAAGGAGTTTCAAGGCATGATATTCAGGGCATGAGTTTCATGGCACTAGATTCAGGGCAGGAGTTTCAGGGCATGAGATTCAGGGCAGGAGTTTCAGGGCATGTGATTCAGGGCATGACTTTCAGGGCAGGAGATTCAGGGCAGGAGTTTCAATGCTGTAGTTTCTGCAGAAGAGATGCAGGGCAGGAGTTTCAGGGCATGTGATTCAGGGCAGGAGATTCGGGACAGGAGTTTCAGGGCAGGAGATTCAGAGCAGGAGTTTCAGGGCATGGGATTCAGAGCATGACTTATAGCGCAGGACATTCAGGGCAGGATATCAGTGCTGTAGTTTCTGCAGAAGGGGTTCAGGGCAGGAGTTTCAGGGCATGAGATGCAGGGCATGAGTTTCAGCGGTAGTAGATTCAGGGCATGTGATTCAGGGCATGACTTACAGCGCAGGAGATTCAGGGGCAGGAGTTCAGAGCTGTAGTTTCTGCAGAAGAGATTCAGCGCAGGAATTTTAGGGCATGTGATTCAGGGCATGAGATTCAGGGCAGTAGTTTCAGGGATCTAGATTCAGGGAAGGAGTTTGAAGGCATGATATTCAGGGCATGAGTTTCAGGGCGCTTGAATCAGGGCAGGAGGTTCAGGGCATGAGATTCAGGGCAGGAGTTTCAGGGCTTGTGATTCAGGGCATGACTTTCAGGGCAGGAGTTTCAGTGCTGTAGTGTCTGCAGAAGAGATTCAGGGCAGGAGTTTCAGGGCATGAGAATTCAGCACATGAGTTTCAGGGCAGGAGTTTCTGGACATGAGATTCAGGGCATGAGTTGCAAGCCATGAGATTCAGGGCAGGAGTTTCAGGGAATGAGATTCAGGGCATGAGTTTTAAGGCAGGAGATTCAGGGCAGGAGTTTCAGGGCATGTGATTCAGGGCATGAGTTTCAAGGCAGGATGTTCAGGGCAGGAGTTTCAGGGCATGTGATTCAGGGCATGAGTTTCAGGGTAGTAGATTCAGGGCATGTGATTCAGGGGCATGACTTACAGCGCAGGAGATTCAGGGCAGGAGTTCAGTGCTGTAGTTTCAGCCGAAGAGATTCAGCGCAAGGAGTTTTAAGGGCATGTGATTCAGGGCATGAGATTCAGGTCACTAGATTCAGGGCAGGAGTTTCAGGGCATGTGATTCAGGGCATGAGTTTCAGGGTAGTAGATTCAGGGAATGTGATTCAGGGCATGACTTACAACGCAGGAGATTCAGGGCAGGAGTTCAGTGCTGTAGTTTCTGCAGAAGAGATTCAGTTCAGGAGTTTCAGGGCATGAGATTCAGGACATGAGTTTCAGGGCAGGATTTTCTGAACATGAGATTCAGGGCACGAGTTTCAGGGCAGGAGATTCAGTGCATGAGATTCAGGGCAGGAGTTTCAGGGAATGAGAATCAGGGCATGAGTTTCAGGTCACTAGATTCAGGACAGGAGTTTCAGGGCATGTGATTCAGAGGGCATGAGTGTCAGAGGCAGGATATTCAGGGCAGGAGTTTCACAGGGCATGTGATTCAGGGCATGACTTTCAGGGCAGGAGTTTCATTGCAGTAGTTTCTGCAGAAGAGATTCAAGGCATGAGTTTAAGGGCATGTGATTCAGGACAGGAGATTCGGGACAGGAGTTTCAGGGCAGGAGTTTCAGGGCTTGTGTTTCAGGGCTTGAGATTCGGGGCTGGAGATTCAGTGCAGGAGTTTCAGGGCATGTGATTCAGGGCATGACTTATACCGCAGGAGATTCAGGGCAGGAGTTCAGTGCTGTAGTTTCTGCAGAAGTGATTCAGGGCAGGAGTTTCAGGGCATGAGATGCAGGGCATGAGTTTCAGGGCAGGAGATTCAGGGCTGGAGTTTCAGGGCTGGAGTTTCAGAGCATTAGATTCAGGGCAGAAGTTTCAGTGCATGATATTCAGGCATGAGTTTCAGGGCACTAGATTCAGGGCAGGAGTTTCAGGGCATGAGATTCAGGGCAGGAGGTTCAGGACATATGATTCAGGGTATGACTTTCAGGGCAGGAGATTCAGGGCAGGAATTTCAGTGCTGTAGTTTCTGCAGAAGTGATTCAGGGCAGGAGTTTCAGGGCATGAGATGCAGGGCATGAGTTTCAGGGCAGGAGATTCAGGGCTGGAGTTTCAGGGCATGAGTTTCAGAGCATTAGATTCAGGGCAGAAGTTTCAGTGCATGATATTCAGGGGCATGAGGTTTCAGGGCACTAGATTCAGGGCAGGGAGTTTCAGGGCATGAGATTCAGGGCAGGAGTTTCAGGACATATGATTCAGGGCATGAGTTTCAGGGCACTAGATTCAGGGCAGGAGTTTCAGTGCATGAGATTCAGGCCAGGAGTTTCAGGGCAGGATATTCAGGGCAGGAGTTTCAGGGCATGTGATTCAGGGCATGACTTTCAGGGAAGGAAATTCAGGGCAGGAGTTTCAGTGTTGTAGTTTCTGCAGAAGAGATTCAAGGCAGGAGTTTAAGGGCATGTGATTCAGGGCAGGAGATTCGGGGACAGGAGTTTCAGGGCAGGAGTTTCAGGGCTTGTGTTTCAGGGCTTGAGATTCAGGGCTGGAGATTCAGTGCAGGAGTTTCAGGGCATGAGATTCAGGGCATGAGTTTCATGGCAGGAGATTCATGGCAGGAGTTTCAGGGCATGTGATTCAGTGCATGAGTTTCAGGGCAGGAGATTCAGTGCAGGTGATTCAGTAAAAGGAGTTTTAGGGCATGAGATTCAGGGCATGAGTTTCAGTGTAGTAGATTCAGGGCATGTGATTCAGGGCATGACTTACAGCGCAGGAGATTCCCAGGGCAGGAGTTCAGAGCTGTAGTTTCTGCAGAAGAGATTCAGCGCAGGAGTTTTAGGGCATGTGATTCAGGGCATTAGTTTCACGGCATGAGATTCAGGGCAGTAGTTTCAGGGGGATCGAGATTCAGGGAAGGAGTTTCAAGGCATGATATTCAGGGCATGAGTTTCAGGGCACTAGATTCAGGGCAGGAGTTTCAGGGCATAAGATTCAGGGCAGGAGATTCAGGGCAGGAGTTTCAGTGCTGTAGTTTCTGCAGAAGAGATTCAGTTCAGGGAGTTTCAGTGCATGAGATTCAGGACAATGAGTTTCAGGGCAGGATTTTCTGAACATGAGATTCATGGGCATGAGTTTCAGGGCAGGAGATTCAGTGCATGAGATTCAGGGCATGAGTTGCAAGGCATGAGATTCAGGGCAGGAGTTTCAGGGAATGAGAATCAGGGCATGAGTTTCAGGTCACTAGATTCAGGACAGGAGTTTCAGGGCATGTGATTCAGGGCATGAGTGTCAGGCAGGATATTCAGGAGCAGGAGTTTCAGGGCATGTGATTTCAGGGCATGACTTTCAGGGCAGGAGATTCAGGGCAGGAGTTTCATTGCAGTAGTTTCTGCAGAAGAGATTCAAGGCATGAGTTTAAGGGCATGTGATTCAGGACAGGAGATTCGGGACAGGAGTTTCAGGGCAGGAGTTTCAGGCTTGTGTTTCAGGGCTTGAGATTCGGGGCTGAGATTCAGTGCAGGAGTTTCAGGGCATGTGATTCAGGGCATGACTTATACCGCAGAGATTCAGGGCAGGAGTTCAGTGCTGTTAGTTCTGCAGAAGTGATTCAGGGCAGGAGTTTCAGGGCATGAGATTCAGGGCATGAGATTCAGGGCAGTAGTTTCAGGGATCTAGATTCAGGGAAGGAGTTTGAAGGCATGATATTCAGGGCATGAGTTTCAGGGCGCTTGAATCAGGGCAGGAGGTTCAGGGCATGAGATTCAGGGCAGGAGTATCAGGGCTTGTGATTCAGGCATGACTTTCAGGGCAGGAGTTTCAGTGCTGTAGGTGTCTGCAGAAGAGATTCAGGGCAGGAGTTTCAGGGGCATGAGATTCATGAGTTTCAGGGCAGGAGTTTCTGGACATGAGATTCAGGGCATGAGTTTCAAGGCAAGAGATTCATTGCATGAGATTCAGGTGCATGAGTTGCAAGCCATGAGATTCAGGGCAGGAGTTTCAGGGAATGAGATTCAGGGCATGAGTTTTAAGGCAGGAGATTCAGGGCAGGAGTTTCAGGGCATGTGATTCAGGGCATGAGTTTCAAGGCAGGATGTTCAGGGCAGGAGTTTCAGGGCATGTGATTCAGGGCATGAGTTTCAGGGTAGTAGATTCAGGGCATGTGATTCAGAGGCATGACTTACAGCGCAGGAGATTCAGGGCAGGAGTTCAGTGCTGTAGTTTCAGCCGAAGAGATTCAGCGCAGGAGTTTTAGGGCATGTGATTCAGGGCATGAGATTCAGGTCACTAGATTCAGGGCAGGAGTTTCAGGGCATGTGATTCAGGGCATGAGTTTCAGGGTAGTAGATTCAGGGAATGTGATTCAGGGCATGACTTACAACGCAGGAGATTCAGGGCAGGAGTTCAGTGCTGTAGTTTCTGCAGAAGAGATTCAGTTCAGGAGTTTCAGGGCATGAGATTCAGGACATGAGTTTCAGGGCAGGATTTTCTGAACATGAGATTCAGGGCACGAGTTTCAGGGCAGGAGATTCAGTGCATGAGATTCAAGGGCAGGAGTTTCAGGGAATGAGAATCAGGGCATGAGTTTCAGGTCACTAGATTCAGGACAGGAGTTTCAGGGCATGTGATTCAGGGCATGGAGTGTCAGGGCAGGATATTCAGGGCAGGAGTTTCAGAGGCATGTGATTCAGGGCATGACTTTCAGGGCAGGAGTTTCATTGCAGTAGTTTCTGCAGAAGAGATTCAAGGCATGAGTTTAAGGGCATGTGATTCAGGACAGGAGATTCGGGACAGGAGTTTCAGGGCAGGAGTTTCAGGGCTTGTGTTTCAGGCTTGAGATTCGGGGCTGGAGATTCAGTGCAGGAGTTTCAGGGCATGTGATTCAGGGCATGACTTATACCGCAGGAGATTCAGGGCAGGAGTTCAGTGCTGTAGTTTCTGCAGAAGTGATTCAGGGCAGGAGTTTCAGGGCATGAGATGCAGGGCATGAGTTTCAGGGCAGGAGATTCAGGGCTGGAGTTTCAGGGCTGGAGTTTCAGAGCATTAGATTCAGGGCAGAAGTTTCAGTGCATGATATTCAGGGCATGAGTTTCAGGGCACTAGATTCAGGGCAGGAGTTTCAGGGCATGAGATTCAGGGCAGGAGTTTCAGGACATATGATTCAGGGTATGACTTTCAGGGCAGGAGATTCAGGGCAGGAATTTCAGTGCTGTAGTTTCTGCAGAAGTGATTCAGGGCAGGAGTTTCAGGGCATGAGATGCAGGGCATGAGTTTCAGGGCAGGAGATTCAGGGCTGGAGTTTCAGGGCATGAGTTTCAGAGCATTAGATTCAGGGCAGAAGTTTCAGTGCATGATATTCAGGGCATGAGTTTCAGGGCACTAGATTCAGGGCAGGAGTTTCAGGGCATGAGATTCAGGGCAGGAGTTTCAGGACATATGATTCAGGGCATGAGTTTCAGGGCACTAGATTCAGGGCAGGAGTTTCAGTGCATGAGATTCAGGCCAGGAGTTTCAGGGCAGGATATTCAGGGCAGGAGTTTCAGGGCAATGTGATTCAGGGCCTGACTTTCAGGGCAGGAAATTCAGGGCAGGAGTTTCAGTGTTGTAGTTTCTGCAGAAGAGATTCAAGGCAGGAGTTTAAGGGCATGTGATTCAGGGGCAGGAGATTCGGGACAGGAGTTTCAGGGCAGAGTTTCAGGGCTTGTGTTTCAGGGCTTGAGATTCAGGGCTGGAGATTCAGTGCAGGAGTTTCAGGGCATGAGATTCAGGGCATGAGTTTCATGGCAGGAGATTCATGGCAGGAGTTTCAGGGGCATGTGATTCAGTGCATGAGTTTCAGGGCAGGAGATTCAGTGCAGGTGATTCAGTAAAGGAGTTTTAGGGCATGAGATTCAGGGCATGAGTTTCAGTGTAGTAGATTCAGGGCATGTGATTCAGGGCATGACTTACAGCGCAGAGATTCAGGGCAGGAGTTCAGAGCTGTAGTTTCTGCAGAAGAGATTCAGCGCAGGATGTTTTAGGGCATGTGATTCAGGGCATTAGTTTCACGGCATGAGATTCAGGGCAGTAGTTTCAGGGATCGAGATTCAGGGAAGGAGTTTCAAGGCATGATATTCAGGGCATGAGTTTCAGGGCACTAGATTCAGGGCAGGAGTTTCAGGGCATAAGATTCAGGGCAGGAGATTCAGGGCAGGAGTTTCAGTGCTGTAGTTTCTGCATGAAGAGATTCAGTTCAGGAGTTTCAGGGCATGAGATTCAGGACATTGAGTTTCAGGGCAGGATTTTCTGAACATGAGATTCAGGGCATGAGTTTCAGGGCAGGAGATTCAGTGCATGAGATTCAGGGCATGAGTTGCAAGGCATGAGATTCAGGGCAGGAGTTTCAGGGAATGAGAATCAGGGCATGAGTTTCAGGTCACTAGATTCAGGACAGGAGTTTCAGGGCATGTGATTCAGGGCATGAGTGTCAGGGCAGGATATTCAGGGCAGGAGTTTCAGGGCATGTGATTCAGGGCATGACTTTCAGGGCAGGAGATTCAGAGCAGGAGTTTCATTGCAGTAGTTTCTGCAGAAGAGATTCAAGGCATGAGTTTAAGGGCATGTGATTCAGGACAGGAGATTCGGGACAGGAGTTTCAGGGCAGGAGTTTCAGGGCTTGTGTTTCAGGGCTTGAGATTCGGGGCTGGAGATTCAGTGCAGGAGTTTCAGGGCATGTGATTCAGGGCATGACTTATACCGCAGGAGATTCAGGGCAGGAGTTCAGTGCTGTAGTTTCTGCAGAAGTGATTCAGGGCAGGAGTTTCAGGGCATGAGATTCAGGGCAGGAGTTTCAGGACATATGATTCAGGGCATGACTTTCAGGGCAGGAGATTCAGGGCAGGAATTTCAGTGCTGTAGTTTCTGCAGAAGTGATTCAGGGCAGGAGTTTCAGGGCATGAGATGCAGGGCAGGAGTTTCAGGGCAGTAGATTCAGGGATCGAGATTCAGGAAAGGAGTTTCAAGGCATGATATTCAGGGCAGGAGTTTCAGGGCATGAGATTCAGGGCAGGAGTTTCAGGGCATGTGATTCAGGGCAGGAGATTCCAGACAGGAGTTTCCTGGCAGGAGATTCAGAGCAGGAGTTTCAGAGCAGTAGATTCAGGGCAGTAGTTTCAGGGCATGAGATTCATGGCAGGAATTTCAGGGCATGAGATTCAGGACATGAGTTTCAGGGCAGGAGTTTCTGGGCATGAGAATCAGGGCATGAGTTTCAGGTCACTAGATTCAGGGCAGGAGTTTCGGGGCATGTGATTCAGGGCATGAGTTTCAGGGCAGGATATTCAGGGCAGGAGTTTCAGGGCATGTGATTCAAGGCATGACTTTCAGGGCAGGAGATTCAGGGCAGGAGCTTCAGTGTTGTAGTTTCTGCAGAAGAGATTCAAGGCATGAGTTTAAGGGCATGTGATTAAGGGCAGGAGATTCGGGACAGGAGTTTCAGGGCAGGAGTTTCAGGGCTTGTGTTTCAGGGCTTGAGATTCAGGGCTGCAGATTCAGTGCAGGAGTTTCAGGGCATGAGATTCAGGGCATGAGTTTCAGGGCAGGAGATTCATGGCAGGAGTTTCAGGACATGTGATTCAGGGCATGAGTTTCAGGGCAGGAGATTCAGGGCAGGTGATTCAGTAAAGGAGTACTAGGGCATGAGATTCAGGGCATGAGTTTCAGGGCAGGAGATTCAGAGCAGGAGTTTCAGGGCATGTGATTCGGGGCATGTCTTACAGCGCAGGAGATTCAGGGCAGGAGTTCACTGCTGTGGTTTCTGCAGAAGAGATTCAGGGCAGGAGTTTCAGGGCATGTGAATCAGGGCATTAGTTTCAGGGCATGAGATTCAGGGCAGTGGTTTCAGGGCACTAGATTCAGGGCAGGAATTTCAGGGCATGAGATTCAGGGCAGGAGTTTCAGGGCATGTGATTCAGGGCATGACTTTCAGGGCAGGAGATTCAGGGCAGGAGTTCACTGCTGTGGTTTCTGCAGAAGAGATTCAGGGCAGGAGTTTCAGGGCATGTGAATCAGGGCATTAGTTTCAGGGCATGAGATTCAGGGCAGTAGTTCCAGGGAACGAGATTCAGGGAAGGAGTTTCAAGGCATGATATTCAGGGCAGGAGTTTCAGGGCATGAGATTCAGGGCAGGAGTTTCAGGGCATGTGATTCAGGGCAGGAGATTCCGGACAGGAGTTTCTGGGCAGGAGATTCAGAGCAGGAGTTTCAGAGCAGTAGATTCAGGGCATTAGTTTCAGGGCATGAGATTCATGGCAGGAATTTCAGGGCATGAGATTCAGGGCATGTGATTCAAGGCATGACTTTCAGGGCAGGAGATTCAGGGCAGGAGCTTCAGTGTTGTAGTTTCTGCAGAAGAGATTCAAGGCATGAGTTTAAGGGCATGTGATTAAGGGCAGGAGATTCGGGACAGGAGTTTCAGGGCAGGAGTTTCAGGGCTTGTGTTTCAGGGCTTGAGATTCAGGGCTGCAGATTCAGTGCAGGAGTTTCAGGGCATGAGATTCAGGGCATGAGTTTCAGGGCAGGAGATTCATGGCAGGAGTTTCAGGACATGTGATTCAGGGCATGAGTTTCAGGGCAGGAGATTCAGGGCAGGTGATTCAGTAAAGGAGTACTAGGGCATGAGATTCAGGGCATGAGTTTCAGGGCAGGAGATTCAGAGTAGGAGTTTCAGGGCATGTGATTCGGGGCATGTCTTACAGCGCAGGAGATTCAGGGCAGGAGTTCACTGCTGTGGTTTCTGCAGAAGAGATTCAGGGCAGGAGTTTCAGGGCATGTGAATCAGGGCATTAGTTTCAGGGCATGAGATTCAGGGCAGTAGTTTCAGGGCACTAGATTCAGGGCAGGAATTTCAGGGCATGAGATTCAGGCAGGAGTTTCAGGGCATGTGATTCAGGGCATGACTTTCAGGGCAGGAGATTCAGGGCAGGAGTTCACTGCTGTGGTTTCTGCAGAAGAGATTCAGGGCAGGAGTTTCAGGGCATGTGAATCAGGGCATTAGTTTCAGGGCATGAGATTCAGGGCAGTAGTTCCAGGGAACGAGATTCAGGGAAGGAGTTTCAAGGCATGATATTCAGGGCAGGAGTTTCAGGGCATGAGATTCAGGGCAGGAGTTTCAGGGCATGTGATTCAGGGCAGGAGATTCCGGACAGGAGTTTCTGGGCAGGAGATTCAGAGCAGGAGTTTCAGAGCAGTAGATTCAGGGCATTAGTTTCAGGGCATGAGATTCATGGCAGGAATTTCAGGGCATGAGATTCAGGACATGAGTTTCAGGGCAGGAGTTTCTGGGCATGAGAATCAGGGCATGAGTTTCAGGTCACTAGATTCAGGGCAGGAGTTTCGGGGCATGTGATTCAGGGCATGAGTTTCAGGGCAGGATATTCAGGGCAGGAGTTTCAGGGCATGTGATTCAAGGCATGACTTTCAGGGCAGGAGATTCAGGGCAGGAGCTTCAGTGTTGTAGTTTCTGCAGAAGAGATTCAAGGCATGAGTTTAAGGGCATGTGATTAAGGGCAGGAGATTCGGGACAGGAGTTTCAGGGCAGGAGTTTCAGGGCTTGTGTTTCAGGGCTTGAGATTCAGGGCTGCAGATTCAGTGCAGGAGTTTCAGGGCATGAGATTCAGGGCATGAGTTTCAGGGCAGGAGATTCATGGCAGGAGTTTCAGGACATGTGATTCAGGGCATGAGTTTCAGGGCAGGAGATTCAGGGCAGGTGATTCAGTAAAGGAGTACTAGGGCATGAGATTCAGGGCATGAGTTTCAGGGCAGGAGATTCAGAGTAGGAGTTTCAGGGCATGTGATTCGGGGCATGTCTTACAGCGCAGGAGATTCAGGGCAGGAGTTCACTGCTGTGGTTTCTGCAGAAGAGATTCAGGGCAGGAGTTTCAGGGCATGTGAATCAGGGCATTAGTTTCAGGGCATGAGATTCAGGACAGTAGTTTCAGGGCACTAGATTCAGGGCAGGAATTTCAGGGCATGAGATTCAGGGCAGGAGTTTCAGGGCATGTGATTCAGGGCATGACTTTCAGGGCAGGAGATTCAGGGCAGGAGTTCACTGCTGTGGTTTCTGCAGAAGAGATTCAGGGCAGGAGTTTCAGGCCATGTGAATCAGGGCATTAGTTTCAGGGCATGAGATTCAGGGCAGTAGTTCCAGGGAACGAGATTCAGGGAAGGAGTTTCAAGGCATGATATTCAGGGCATGAGTTTCATGGCACTAGATTCAGGGCAGGAGTTTCAGGGCATGAGATTCAGGGCAGGAGTTTCAGGGCATGTGATTCAGGGCATGACTTTCACGGCAGGAGATTCAGGGCAGGAGTTTCAATGCTGTAGTTTCTGCAGAAGAGATGCAGGGCAGGAGTTTCAGGGCATGTGATTCAGGGCAGGAGATTCGGGACAGGAGTTTCAGGGCAGGAGATTCAGAGCAGGAGTTTCAGGGCATGTGATTCAGGGCATGACTTATAGCGCAGGACATTCAGGGCAGGATATCAGTGCTGTAGTTTCTGCAGAAGGGGTTCAGGGCAGGAGTTTCAGGGCATGAGATGCAGGGCATGAGTTTCAGGGTAGTAGATTCAGGGCATGTGATTCAGGGCATGACTTACAGCGCAGGAGATTCAGGGCAGGAGTTCAGAGCTGTAGTTTCTGCAGAAGAGATTCAGCGCAGGAGTTTTAGGGCATGTGATTCAGGGCATTAGTTTCAGGGCATGAGATTCAGGGCAGTAGTTTCAGGGATCTAGATTCAGGGAAGGAGTTTCAAGGCATGATATTCAGGGCATGAGTTTCAGGGCGCTTGAATCAGGGCAGGAGGTTCAGGGCATGAGATTCAGGGCAGGAGTTTCAGGGCTTGTGATTCAGGGCATGACTTTCAGGGCAGGAGTTTCAGTGCTGTAGTGTCTGCAGAAGAGATTCAGGGCAGGAGTTTCAGGGCATGAGATTCATGAGTTTCAGGGCAGGAGTTTCTGGACATGAGATTCAGGGCATGAGTTTCAAGGCAAGAGATTCAGGGCAGGAGTTTCAGGGAATGAGATTCAGGGCATGAGTTTTAAGGCAGGAGATTCAGGGCAGGAGTTTCAGGGCATGTGATTCAGGGCATGAGTTTCAAGGCAGGATGTTCAGGGCAGGAGTTTCAGGGCATGTGATTCAGGGCATGAGTTTCAGGGTAGTAGATTCAGGGCATGTGATTCAGGGCATGACTTACAGCGCAGGAGATTCAGGGCAGGAGTTCAGTGCTGTAGTTTCAGCCGAAGAGATTCAGCGCAGGAGTTTTAGGGCATGTGATTCAGGGCATGAGTTTCAGGTCACTAGATTCAGGGCAGGAGTTTCAGGGCATGTGATTCAGGGCATGAGTTTCGGGGCAGGAGATTCAGGGCAGGAGTTTCTGGGCATGAGAATCAGGGCATGAGTTTCAGGTCACTAGATTCAGGGCAGGAGTTTCAGGGCATGTTATTCAGGGCATGAGTGTCAGGGCAGGATATTCACGGCAGGAGTTTCAGGGCATGTGATTCAAGGCATGAGTTTCAGGGCAGGAGATTCAGGGCAGGTGATTCAGTAAAGGAGTACTAGGGCATGAGATTCAGGGCATGAGTTTCAGGGCAGGAGATTCAGGGTAGGAGTTTCAGGGCATGTGATTCGGGGCATGTCTTACAGCGCAGGAGATTCAGGGCAGGAGTTCACTGCTGTGGTTTCTGCAGAAGAGATTCAGGGCAGGAGTTTCAGGGCATGTGAATCAGGGCATTAGTTTCAGGGCATGAGATTCAGGGCAGTAGTTTCAGGGCACTATATTCAGGGCAGGAGTTTCAGGGCATGAGATTCAGGGCATGAGTTTCAGGGCATGTGATTCAGGGCATGACTTTCAGGGCAGGAGATTCAGGGCAGGAGTTCACTGCTGTGGTTTCTGCAGAAGAGATTCAGGGCAGGAGTTTCAGGGCATGTGAATCAGGGCATTAGTTTCAGGGCATGAGATTCAGGGCAGTAGTTCCAGGGAACGAGATTCAGGGAAGGAGTTTCAAGGCATGATATTCAGGGCATGAGTTTCATGGCACTAGATTCAGGGCAGGAGTTTCAGGGCATGAGATTCAGGGCAGGAGTTTCAGGGCATGTGATTCAGGGCATGACTTTCAGGGCAGGAGATTCAGGGCAGGAGTTTCAATGCTGTAGTTTCTGCAGAAGAGATGCAGGGCAGGAGTTTCAGGGCATGTGATTCAGGGCAGGAGATTCGGGACAGGAGTTTCAGGGCAGGAGATTCAGAGCAGGAGTTTCAGGGCATGGGATTCAGAGCATGACTTATAGCGCAGGACATTCAGGGCAGGATATCAGTGCTGTAGTTTCTGCAGAAGGGGTTCAGGGCAGGAGTTTCAGGGCATGAGATGCAGGGCATGAGTTTCAGGGTAGTAGATTCAGGGCATGTGATTCAGGGCATGACTTACAGCGCAGGAGATTCAGGGCAGGAGTTCAGAGCTGTAGTTTCTGCAGAAGAGATTCAGCGCAGGAATTTTAGGGCATGTGATTCAGGGCATGAGATTCAGGGCAGTAGTTTCAGGGATCTAGATTCAGGGAAGGAGTTTGAAGGCATGATATTCAGGGCATGAGTTTCAGGGCGCTTGAATCAGGGCAGGAGGTTCAGGGCATGAGATTCAGGGCAGGAGTTTCAGGGCTTGTGATTCAGGGCATGACTTTCAGGGCAGGAGTTTCAGTGCTGTAGTGTCTGCAGAAGAGATTCAGGGCAGGAGTTTCAGGGCATGAGATTCAGCACATGAGTTTCAGGGCAGGAGTTTCTGGACATGAGATTCAGGGCATGAGTTGCAAGCCATGAGATTCAGGGCAGGAGTTTCAGGGAATGAGATTCAGGGCATGAGTTTTAAGGCAGGAGATTCAGGGCAGGAGTTTCAGGGCATGTGATTCAGGGCATGAGTTTCAAGGCAGGATGTTCAGGGCAGGAGTTTCAGGGCATGTGATTCAGGGCATGAGTTTCAGGGTAGTAGATTCAGGGCATGTGATTCAGGGCATGACTTACAGCGCAGGAGATTCAGGGCAGGAGTTCAGTGCTGTAGTTTCAGCCGAAGAGATTCAGCGCAGGAGTTTTAGGGCATGTGATTCAGGGCATGAGATTCAGGTCACTAGATTCAGGGCAGGAGTTTCAGGGCATGTGATTCAGGGCATGAGTTTCAGGGTAGTAGATTCAGGGAATGTGATTCAGGGCATGACTTACAACGCAGGAGATTCAGGGCAGGAGTTCAGTGCTGTAGTTTCTGCAGAAGAGATTCAGTTCAGGAGTTTCAGGGCATGAGATTCAGGACATGAGTTTCAGGGCAGGATTTTCTGAACATGAGATTCAGGGCACGAGTTTCAGGGCAGGAGATTCAGTGCATGAGATTCAGGGCAGGAGTTTCAGGGAATGAGAATCAGGGCATGAGTTTCAGGTCACTAGATTCAGGACAGGAGTTTCAGGGCATGTGATTCAGGGCATGAGTGTCAGGGCAGGATATTCAGGGCAGGAGTTTCAGGGCATGTGATTCAGGGCATGACTTTCAGGGCAGGAGTTTCATTGCAGTAGTTTCTGCAGAAGAGATTCAAGGCATGAGTTTAAGGGCATGTGATTCAGGACAGGAGATTCGGGACAGGAGTTTCAGGGCAGGAGTTTCAGGGCTTGTGTTTCAGGGCTTGAGATTCGGGGCTGGAGATTCAGTGCAGGAGTTTCAGGGCATGTGATTCAGGGCATGACTTATACCGCAGGAGATTCAGGGCAGGAGTTCAGTGCTGTAGTTTCTGCAGAAGTGATTCAGGGCAGGAGTTTCAGGGCATGAGATGCAGGGCATGAGTTTCAGGGCAGGAGATTCAGGGCTGGAGTTTCAGGGCTGGAGTTTCAGAGCATTAGATTCAGGGCAGAAGTTTCAGTGCATGATATTCAGGGCATGAGTTTCAGGGCACTAGATTCAGGGCAGGAGTTTCAGGGCATGAGATTCAGGGCAGGAGTTTCAGGACATATGATTCAGGGTATGACTTTCAGGGCAGGAGATTCAGGGCAGGAATTTCAGTGCTGTAGTTTCTGCAGAAGTGATTCAGGGCAGGAGTTTCAGGGCATGAGATGCAGGGCATGAGTTTCAGGGCAGGAGATTCAGGGCTGGAGTTTCAGGGCATGAGTTTCAGAGCATTAGATTCAGGGCAGAAGTTTCAGTGCATGATATTCAGGGCATGAGTTTCAGGGCACTAGATTCAGGGCAGGAGTTTCAGGGCATGAGATTCAGGGCAGGAGTTTCAGGACATATGATTCAGGGCATGAGTTTCAGGGCACTAGATTCAGGGCAGGAGTTTCAGTGCATGAGATTCAGGCCAGGAGTTTCAGGGCAGGATATTCAGGGCAGGAGTTTCAGGGCATGTGATTCAGGGCATGACTTTCAGGGCAGGAAATTCAGGGCAGGAGTTTCAGTGTTGTAGTTTCTGCAGAAGAGATTCAAGGCAGGAGTTTAAGGGCATGTGATTCAGGGCAGGAGATTCGGGACAGGAGTTTCAGGGCAGGAGTTTCAGGGCTTGTGTTTCAGGGCTTGAGATTCAGGGCTGGAGATTCAGTGCAGGAGTTTCAGGGCATGAGATTCAGGGCATGAGTTTCATGGCAGGAGATTCATGGCAGGAGTTTCAGGGCATGTGATTCAGTGCATGAGTTTCAGGGCAGGAGATTCAGTGCAGGTGATTCAGTAAAGGAGTTTTAGGGCATGAGATTCAGGGCATGAGTTTCAGTGTAGTAGATTCAGGGCATGTGATTCAGGGCATGACTTACAGCGCAGGAGATTCAGGGCAGGAGTTCAGAGCTGTAGTTTCTGCAGAAGAGATTCAGCGCAGGAGTTTTAGGGCATGTGATTCAGGGCATTAGTTTCACGGCATGAGATTCAGGGCAGTAGTTTCAGGGATCGAGATTCAGGGAAGGAGTTTCAAGGCATGATATTCAGGGCATGAGTTTCAGGGCACTAGATTCAGGGCAGGAGTTTCAGGGCATAAGATTCAGGGCAGGAGATTCAGGGCAGGAGTTTCAGTGCTGTAGTTTCTGCAGAAGAGATTCAGTTCAGGAGTTTCAGGGCATGAGATTCAGGACATGAGTTTCAGGGCAGGATTTTCTGAACATGAGATTCAGGGCATGAGTTTCAGGGCAGGAGATTCAGTGCATGAGATTCAGGGCATGAGTTGCAAGGCATGAGATTCAGGGCAGGAGTTTCAGGGAATGAGAATCAGGGCATGAGTTTCAGGTCACTAGATTCAGGACAGGAGTTTCAGGGCATGTGATTCAGGGCATGAGTGTCAGGGCAGGATATTCAGGGCAGGAGTTTCAGGGCATGTGATTCAGGGCATGACTTTCAGGGCAGGAGATTCAGGGCAGGAGTTTCATTGCAGTAGTTTCTGCAGAAGAGATTCAAGGCATGAGTTTAAGGGCATGTGATTCAGGACAGGAGATTCGGGACAGGAGTTTCAGGGCAGGAGTTTCAGGGCTTGTGTTTCAGGGCTTGAGATTCGGGGCTGGAGATTCAGTGCAGGAGTTTCAGGGCATGTGATTCAGGGCATGACTTATACCGCAGGAGATTCAGGGCAGGAGTTCAGTGCTGTAGTTTCTGCAGAAGTGATTCAGGGCAGGAGTTTCAGGGCATGAGATTCAGGGCATGAGATTCAGGGCAGTAGTTTCAGGGATCTAGATTCAGGGAAGGAGTTTGAAGGCATGATATTCAGGGCATGAGTTTCAGGGCGCTTGAATCAGGGCAGGAGGTTCAGGGCATGAGATTCAGGGCAGGAGTTTCAGGGCTTGTGATTCAGGGCATGACTTTCAGGGCAGGAGTTTCAGTGCTGTAGTGTCTGCAGAAGAGATTCAGGGCAGGAGTTTCAGGGCATGAGATTCATGAGTTTCAGGGCAGGAGTTTCTGGACATGAGATTCAGGGCATGAGTTTCAAGGCAAGAGATTCATTGCATGAGATTCAGGGCATGAGTTGCAAGCCATGAGATTCAGGGCAGGAGTTTCAGGGAATGAGATTCAGGGCATGAGTTTTAAGGCAGGAGATTCAGGGCAGGAGTTTCAGGGCATGTGATTCAGGGCATGAGTTTCAAGGCAGGATGTTCAGGGCAGGAGTTTCAGGGCATGTGATTCAGGGCATGAGTTTCAGGGTAGTAGATTCAGGGCATGTGATTCAGGGCATGACTTACAGCGCAGGAGATTCAGGGCAGGAGTTCAGTGCTGTAGTTTCAGCCGAAGAGATTCAGCGCAGGAGTTTTAGGGCATGTGATTCAGGGCATGAGATTCAGGTCACTAGATTCAGGGCAGGAGTTTCAGGGCATGTGATTCAGGGCATGAGTTTCAGGGTAGTAGATTCAGGGAATGTGATTCAGGGCATGACTTACAACGCAGGAGATTCAGGGCAGGAGTTCAGTGCTGTAGTTTCTGCAGAAGAGATTCAGTTCAGGAGTTTCAGGGCATGAGATTCAGGACATGAGTTTCAGGGCAGGATTTTCTGAACATGAGATTCAGGGCACGAGTTTCAGGGCAGGAGATTCAGTGCATGAGATTCAGGGCAGGAGTTTCAGGGAATGAGAATCAGGGCATGAGTTTCAGGTCACTAGATTCAGGACAGGAGTTTCAGGGCATGTGATTCAGGGCATGAGTGTCAGGGCAGGATATTCAGGGCAGGAGTTTCAGGGCATGTGATTCAGGGCATGACTTTCAGGGCAGGAGTTTCATTGCAGTAGTTTCTGCAGAAGAGATTCAAGGCATGAGTTTAAGGGCATGTGATTCAGGACAGGAGATTCGGGACAGGAGTTTCAGGGCAGGAGTTTCAGGGCTTGTGTTTCAGGGCTTGAGATTCGGGGCTGGAGATTCAGTGCAGGAGTTTCAGGGCATGTGATTCAGGGCATGACTTATACCGCAGGAGATTCAGGGCAGGAGTTCAGTGCTGTAGTTTCTGCAGAAGTGATTCAGGGCAGGAGTTTCAGGGCATGAGATGCAGGGCATGAGTTTCAGGGCAGGAGATTCAGGGCTGGAGTTTCAGGGCTGGAGTTTCAGAGCATTAGATTCAGGGCAGAAGTTTCAGTGCATGATATTCAGGGCATGAGTTTCAGGGCACTAGATTCAGGGCAGGAGTTTCAGGGCATGAGATTCAGGGCAGGAGTTTCAGGACATATGATTCAGGGTATGACTTTCAGGGCAGGAGATTCAGGGCAGGAATTTCAGTGCTGTAGTTTCTGCAGAAGTGATTCAGGGCAGGAGTTTCAGGGCATGAGATGCAGGGCATGAGTTTCAGGGCAGGAGATTCAGGGCTGGAGTTTCAGGGCATGAGTTTCAGAGCATTAGATTCAGGGCAGAAGTTTCAGTGCATGATATTCAGGGCATGAGTTTCAGGGCACTAGATTCAGGGCAGGAGTTTCAGGGCATGAGATTCAGGGCAGGAGTTTCAGGACATATGATTCAGGGCATGAGTTTCAGGGCACTAGATTCAGGGCAGGAGTTTCAGTGCATGAGATTCAGGCCAGGAGTTTCAGGGCAGGATATTCAGGGCAGGAGTTTCAGGGCATGTGATTCAGGGCCTGACTTTCAGGGCAGGAAATTCAGGGCAGGAGTTTCAGTGTTGTAGTTTCTGCAGAAGAGATTCAAGGCAGGAGTTTAAGGGCATGTGATTCAGGGCAGGAGATTCGGGACAGGAGTTTCAGGGCAGGAGTTTCAGGGCTTGTGTTTCAGGGCTTGAGATTCAGGGCTGGAGATTCAGTGCAGGAGTTTCAGGGCATGAGATTCAGGGCATGAGTTTCATGGCAGGAGATTCATGGCAGGAGTTTCAGGGCATGTGATTCAGTGCATGAGTTTCAGGGCAGGAGATTCAGTGCAGGTGATTCAGTAAAGGAGTTTTAGGGCATGAGATTCAGGGCATGAGTTTCAGTGTAGTAGATTCAGGGCATGTGATTCAGGGCATGACTTACAGCGCAGGAGATTCAGGGCAGGAGTTCAGAGCTGTAGTTTCTGCAGAAGAGATTCAGCGCAGGAGTTTTAGGGCATGTGATTCAGGGCATTAGTTTCACGGCATGAGATTCAGGGCAGTAGTTTCAGGGATCGAGATTCAGGGAAGGAGTTTCAAGGCATGATATTCAGGGCATGAGTTTCAGGGCACTAGATTCAGGGCAGGAGTTTCAGGGCATAAGATTCAGGGCAGGAGATTCAGGGCAGGAGTTTCAGTGCTGTAGTTTCTGCAGAAGAGATTCAGTTCAGGAGTTTCAGGGCATGAGATTCAGGACATGAGTTTCAGGGCAGGATTTTCTGAACATGAGATTCAGGGCATGAGTTTCAGGGCAGGAGATTCAGTGCATGAGATTCAGGGCATGAGTTGCAAGGCATGAGATTCAGGGCAGGAGTTTCAGGGAATGAGAATCAGGGCATGAGTTTCAGGTCACTAGATTCAGGACAGGAGTTTCAGGGCATGTGATTCAGGGCATGAGTGTCAGGGCAGGATATTCAGGGCAGGAGTTTCAGGGCATGTGATTCAGGGCATGACTTTCAGGGCAGGAGATTCAGAGCAGGAGTTTCATTGCAGTAGTTTCTGCAGAAGAGATTCAAGGCATGAGTTTAAGGGCATGTGATTCAGGACAGGAGATTCGGGACAGGAGTTTCAGGGCAGGAGTTTCAGGGCTTGTGTTTCAGGGCTTGAGATTCGGGGCTGGAGATTCAGTGCAGGAGTTTCAGGGCATGTGATTCAGGGCATGACTTATACCGCAGGAGATTCAGGGCAGGAGTTCAGTGCTGTAGTTTCTGCAGAAGTGATTCAGGGCAGGAGTTTCAGGGCATGAGATTCAGGGCAGGAGTTTCAGGACATATGATTCAGGGCATGACTTTCAGGGCAGGAGATTCAGGGCAGGAATTTCAGTGCTGTAGTTTCTGCAGAAGTGATTCAGGGCAGGAGTTTCAGGGCATGAGATGCAGGGCATGAGTTTCAGGGCAGGAGATTCAGGGCTGGAGTTTCAGGGCATGAGTTTCAGAGCATTAGATTCAGGGCAGAAGTTTCAGTGCATGATATTCAGGGCATGAGTTTCAGGGCACTAGATTCAGGGCAGGAGTTTCAGGGCATGAGATTCAGGGCAGGAGTTTCAGGACATATGATTCAGGGCATGAGTTTCAGGGCACTAGATTCAGGGCAGGAGTTTCAGGGCATGAGATTCAGGCCAGGAGTTTCAGGGCATGTGATTCAGGGCAGGAGATTCGGGACAGGAGTTTCTGGGCAGGAGATTCAGAGCAGGAGTTTCAGAGCAGTAGATTCAGGGCATTAGTTTCAGGGCATGAGATTCATGGCAGGAGTTTCAGGGCATGAGATTCAGGACATGAGTTTCAGGGCAGGAGAATCAGTGCATGAGATTCAGGGCATGAGTTGCAAGGCATGAGATTCAGGGCAGGAGTTTCAGGGAATGAGATTCAGGGCATGAGTTTTAGGGCAGGAGATTCAGGGCAGGAGTTTCTGGGCATGAGAATCAGGGCATGAGTTTCAGGTCACTAGATTCAGGGCAGGAGTTTAGGGGCATGTGATTCAGGGCATGAGTTTCAGGGCAGGAAATTCAGGGCAGGAGTTTCAGTGTTGTAGTTTCTGCAGAAGAGATTCAAGGCAGGAGTTTAAGGGCATGTGATTCAGGGCAGGAGATTCGGGACAGGAGTTTCAGGGCAGGAGTTTCAGGGCTTGTGTTTCAGGGCTTGAGATTCAGGGCTGGAGATTCAGTGCAGGAGTTTCAGGGCATGAGATTCAGGGCATGAGTTTCATGGCAGGAGATTCATGGCAGGAGTTTCAGGGCATGTGATTCAGTGCATGAGTTTCAGGGCAGGAGATTCAGTGCAGGTGATTCAGTAAAGGAGTTTTAGGGCATGAGATTCAGGGCATGAGTTTCAGGGTAGTAGATTCAGGGCATGTGATTCAGGGCATGACTTACAGCGCAGGAGATTCAGGGCAGGAGTTCAGAGCTGTAGTTTCTGCAGAAGAGATTCAGCGCAGGAGTTTTAGGGCATGTGATTCAGGGCATTAGTTTCACGGCATGAGATTCAGGGCAGTAGTTTCAGGGATCGAGATTCAGGGAAGGAGTTTCAAGGCATGATATTCAGGGCATGAGTTTCAGGGCGCTTGAATCAGGGCAGGAGGTTCAGGGCATGAGATTCAGGGCAGGAGTTTCAGGGCTTGTGATTCAGGGCATGACTTTCAGGGCAGGAGTTTCAGTGCTGTAGTGTCTGCAGAAGAGATTCAGGGCAGGAGTTTCAGGGCATGAGATTCAGGACATGAGTTTCAGGGCAGGAGTTTCTGGACATGAGATTCAGGGCATGAGTTTCAGGGCAGGAGATTCATTGCATGAGATTCAGGGCATGAGTTGCAAGCCATGAGATTCAGGGCAGGAGTTTCAGGGAATGAGATTCAGGGCATGAGTTTTAAGGCAGGAGATTCATGGCAGGAGTTTCAGGGCATGTGATTCAGGGCATGAGTTTCAAGGCAGGATGTTCAGGGCAGGAGTTTCAGGGCATGTGATTCAGGGCATGAGTTTCAGGGTAGTAGATTCAGGGCATGTGATTCAGGGCATGACTTACAGCGCAGGAGATTCAGGGCAGGAGTTCAGTGCTGTAGTTTCAGCCGAAGAGATTCAGCGCAGGAGTTTTAGGGCATGTGATTCAGGGCTTGAGATTCGGGGCTGGAGATTCAGTGCAGCAGTTTCAGGGCATGTGCTTCAGGGCATGAGTTTCAGGGCAGGAGATTCAGTAAAGGAGTATTAGGGCATGAGATTCAGGGCATGAGTTCCAGGGTAGTAGATTCTGGGCATGAGTTTTAGGGCAGGAGTTTCAGGGCATGTGCTTCAGGGCATGAGTTTCAGGGCAGGAGATTCAGTAAAGGAGTATTAGGGCATGAGATTCAGGGCATGAGTTTCAGGGTAGTAGATTCTGGGCATGTGATTCAGGGCATGAGTTTCAGGGCAGGAGATTCAGGGTAGGAGTTTCAGGGCACTAGATTCAGGGCAGGAATTTCAGGGCATGAGATTCAGGGCAGGAGTTTCAGGGCATGTGATTCAGGGCATGACTTTCAGGGCAGGAGATTCAGGGCAGGAGTTCACTGCTGTGGTTTCTGCAGAAGAGATTCAGGGCAGGAGTTTCAGGCCATGTGAATCAGGGCATTAGTTTCAGGGCATGAGATTCAGGGCAGTAGTTCCAGGGAACGAGATTCAGGGAAGGAGTTTCAAGGCATGATATTCAGGGCATGAGTTTCATGGCACTAGATTCAGGGCAGGAGTTTCAGGGCATGAGATTCAGGGCAGGAGTTTCAGGGCATGTGATTCAGGGCATGACTTTCACGGCAGGAGATTCAGGGCAGGAGTTTCAATGCTGTAGTTTCTGCAGAAGAGATGCAGGGCAGGAGTTTCAGGGCATGTGATTCAGGGCAGGAGATTCGGGACAGGAGTTTCAGGGCAGGAGATTCAGAGCAGGAGTTTCAGGGCATGTGATTCAGGGCATGACTTATAGCGCAGGACATTCAGGGCAGGATATCAGTGCTGTAGTTTCTGCAGAAGGGGTTCAGGGCAGGAGTTTCAGGGCATGAGATGCAGGGCATGAGTTTCAGGGTAGTAGATTCAGGGCATGTGATTCAGGGCATGACTTACAGCGCAGGAGATTCAGGGCAGGAGTTCAGAGCTGTAGTTTCTGCAGAAGAGATTCAGCGCAGGAGTTTTAGGGCATGTGATTTAGGGCATTAGTTTCAGGGCATGAGATTCAGGGCAGTAGTTTCAGGGATCTAGATTCAGGGAAGGAGTTTCAAGGCATGATATTCAGGGCATGAGTTTCAGGGCGCTTGAATCAGGGCAGGAGGTTCAGGGCATGAGATTCAGGGCAGGAGTTTCAGGGCTTGTGATTCAGGGCATGACTTTCAGGGCAGGAGTTTCAGTGCTGTAGTGTCTGCAGAAGAGATTCAGGGCAGGAGTTTCAGGGCATGAGATTCATGAGTTTCAGGGCAGGAGTTTCTGGACATGAGATTCAGGGCATGAGTTTCAAGGCAAGAGATTCATTGCATGAGATTCAGGGCATGAGTTGCAAGCCATGAGATTCAGGGCAGGAGTTTCAGGGAATGAGATTCAGGGCATGAGTTTTAAGGCAGGAGATTCAGGGAAGGAGTTTCAGGGCATGTGATTCAGGGCATGAGTTTCAAGGCAGGATGTTCAGGGCAGGAGTTTCAGGGCATGTGATTCAGGGCATGAGTTTCAGGGTAGTAGATTCAGGGCATGTGATTCAGGGCATGACTTACAGCGCAGGAGATTCAGGGCAGGAGTTCAGTGCTGTAGTTTCAGCCGAAGAGATTCAGCGCAGGAGTTTTAGGGCATGTGATTCAGGGCATGAGTTTCAGGTCACTAGATTCAGGGCAGGAGTTTCAGGGCATGTGATTCAGGGCATGAGTTTCGGGGCAGGAGATTCAGGGCAGGAGTTTCTGGGCATGAGAATCAGGGCATGAGTTTCAGGTCACTAGATTCAGGGCAGGAGTTTCAGGGCATGTTATTCAGGGCATGAGTGTCAGGGCAGGATATTCACGGCAGGAGTTTCAGGGCATGTGATTCAGGGCATGAGTTTCAGGGCAGGAGATTCAGGGCAGGTGATTCAGTAAAGGAGTACTAGGGCATGAGATTCAGGGCATGAGTTTCAGGGCAGGAGATTCAGGGTAGGAGTTTCAGGGCATGTGATTCGGGGCATGTCTTACAGCGCAGGAGATTCAGGGCAGGAGTTCACTGCTGTGGTTTCTGCAGAAGAGATTCAGGGCAGGAGTTTCAGGGCATGTGAATCAGGGCATTAGTTTCAGGGCATGAGATTCAGGGCAGTAGTTTCAGGGCACTAGATTCAGGGCAGGAGTTTCAGGGCATGAGATTCAGGGCATGAGTTTCAGGGCATGTGATTCAGGGCATGACTTTCAGGGCAGGAGATTCAGGGCAGGAGTTCACTGCTGTGGTTTCTGCAGAAGAGATTCAGGGCAGGAGTTTCAGGGCATGTGAATCAGGGCATTAGTTTCAGGGCATGAGATTCAGGGCAGTAGTTCCAGGGAACGAGATTCAGGGAAGGAGTTTCAAGGCATGATATTCAGGGCATGAGTTTCATGGCACTAGATTCAGGGCAGGAGTTTCAGGGCATGAGATTCAGGGCAGGAGTTTCAGGGCATGTGATTCAGGGCATGACTTTCAGGGCAGGAGATTCAGGGCAGGAGTTTCAATGCTGTAGTTTCTGCAGAAGAGATGCAGGGCAGGAGTTTCAGGGCATGTGATTCAGGGCAGGAGATTCGGGACAGGAGTTTCAGGGCAGGAGATTCAGAGCAGGAGTTTCAGGGCATGTGATTCAGAGCATGACTTATAGCGCAGGACATTCAGGGCAGGATATCAGTGCTGTAGTTTCTGCAGAAGGGGTTCAGGGCAGGAGTTTCAGGGCATGAGATACAGGGCATGAGTTTCAGGGAAGTAGATTCAGGGCATGTGATTCAGGGCATGACTTACAGCGCAGGAGATTCAGGGCAGGAGTTCAGAGCTGTAGTTTCTGCAGAAGAGATTCAGCGCAGGAGTTTTAGGGCATGTGATTCAGGGCATTAGATTCAGGGCATGAGATTCAGGGCAGTAGTTTCAGGGATCTAGATTCAGGGAAGGAGTTTGAAGGCATGATATTCAGGGCATGAGTTTCAGGGCGCTTGAATCAGGGCAGGAGGTTCAGGGCATGAGATTCAGGGCAGGAGTTTCAGGGCTTGTGATTCAGGGCATGACTTTCAGGGCAGGAGTTTCAGTGCTGTAGTGTCTGCAGAAGAGATTCAGGGCAGGAGTTTCAGGGCATGAGATTCATGAGTTTCAGGGCAGGAGTTTCTGGACATGAGATTCAGGGCATGAGTTTCAAGGCAAGAGATTCATTGCATGAGATTCAGGGCATGAGTTGCAAGCCATGAGATTCAGGGCAGGAGTTTCAGGGAATGAGATTCAGGGCATGAGTTTTAAGGCAGGAGATTCAGGGCAGGAGTTTCAGGGCATGTGATTCAGGGCATGAGTTTCAAGGCAGGATGTTCAGGGCAGGAGTTTCAGGGCATGTGATTCAGGGCATGAGTTTCAGGGTAGTAGATTCAGGGCATGTGATTCAGGGCATGACTTACAGCGCAGGAGATTCAGGGCAGGAGTTCAGTGCTGTAGTTTCAGCCGAAGAGATTCAGCGCAGGAGTTTTAGGGCATGTGATTCAGGGCATGAGATTCAGGTCACTAGATTCAGGGCAGGAGTTTCAGGGCATGTGATTCAGGGCATGAGTTTCAGGGCAGGAGATTCAGGGCAGGAGATTCAGTAAAGGAGTTTTAGGGCATGAGATTCAGGGCATGAGTTTCAGGCTAGTAGATTCAGGGAATGTGATTCAGGGCATGACTTACAACGCAGGAGATTCAGGGCAGGAGTTCAGTGCTGTAGTTTCTGCAGAAGAGATTCAGTTCAGGAGTTTCAGGGCATGAGATTCAGGACATGAGTTTCAGGGCAGGATTTTCTGAACATGAGATTCAGGGCATGAGTTTCAGGGCAGGAGATTCAGTGCATGAGATTCAGGGCAGGAGTTTCAGGGAATGAGAATCAGGGCATGAGTTTCAGGTCACTAGATTCAGGACAGGAGTTTCAGGGCATGTGATTCAGGGCATGAGTGTCAGGGCAGGATATTCAGGGCAGGAGTTTCAGGGCATGTGATTCAGGGCATGACTTTCAGGGCAGGAGATTCAGGGCAGGAGTTTCATTGCAGTAGTTTCTGCAGAAGAGATTCAAGGCATGAGTTTAAGGGCATGTGATTCAGGACAGGAGATTCGGGACAGGAGTTTCAGGGCAGGAGTTTCAGGGCTTGTGTTTCAGGGCTTGAGATTCGGGGCTGGAGATTCAGTGCAGGAGTTTCAGGGCATGTGATTCAGGGCATGACTTATACCGCAGGAGATTCAGGGCAGGAGTTCAGTGCTGTAGTTTCTGCAGAAGTGATTCAGGGCAGGAGTTTCAGGGCATGAGATGCAGGGCATGAGTTTCAGGGCAGGAGATTCAGGGCTGGAGTTTCAGGGCTGGAGTTTCAGAGCATTAGATTCAGGGCAGAAGTTTCAGTGCATGATATTCAGGGCATGAGTTTCAGGGCACTAGATTCAGGGCAGGAGTTTCAGGGCATGAGATTCAGGGCAGGAGTTTCAGGACATATGATTCAGGGTATGACTTTCAGGGCAGGAGATTCAAGGCAGGAATTTCAGTGCTGTAGTTTCTGCAGAAGTGATTCAGGGCAGGAGTTTCAGGGCATGAGATGCAGGGCATGAGTTTCAGGGCAGGAGATTCAGGGCTGGAGTTTCAGGGCATGAGTTTCAGAGCATTAGATTCAGGGCAGAAGTTTCAGTGCATGATATTCAGGGCATGAGTTTCAGGGCACTAGATTCAGGGCAGGAGTTTCAGGGCATGAGATTCAGGGCAGGAGTTTCAGGACATATGATTCAGGGCATGAGTTTCAGGGCACTAGATTCAGGGCAGGAGTTTCAGGGCATGAGATTCAGGCCAGGAGTTTCAGGGCATGTGATTCAGGGCAGGAGATTCGGGACAGGAGTTTCAGAGCAGGAGATTCAGGGCATTAGTTTCAGGGCATGAGATTCATGGCAGGAGTTTCAGGGCATGAGATTCAGGACATGAGTTTCAGGGCAGGAGAATCAGTGCATGAGATTCAGGGCATGAGTTGCAAGGCATGAGATTCAGGGCAGGAGTTTCAGGGAATGAGATTCAGGGCAAGAGTTTTAGGGCAGGAGATTCAGGGCAGGGGTTTCTGGGCATGAGAATCAGGGCATGAGTTTCAGGTCACTAGATTCAGGGCAGGAGTTTAGGGGCATGTGATTCAGGGCATGAGTTTCAGGGCAGGATATTCAGGGCAGGAGTTTCAGGGCATGTGATTCAGGGCATGACTTTCAGGGCAGGAAATTCAGGGCAGGAGTTTCAGTGTTGTAGTTTCTGCAGAAGAGATTCAAGGCAGGAGTTTAAGGGCATGTGATTCAGGGCAGGAGATTCGGGACAGGAGTTTCAGGGCAGGAGTTTCAGGGCTTGTGTTTCAGGGCTTGAGATTCAGGGCTGGAGATTCAGTGCAGGAGTTTCAGGGCATGAGATTCAGGGCATGAGTTTCATGGCAGGAGATTCATGGCAGGAGTTTCAGGGCATGTGATTCAGTGCATGAGTTTCAGGGCAGGAGATTCAGTGCAGGTGATTCAGTAAAGGAGTTTTAGGGCATGAGATTCAGGGCATGAGTTTCAGTGTAGTAGATTCAGGGCATGTGATTCAGGGCATGACTTACAGCGCAGGAGATTCAGGGCAGGAGTTCAGAGCTGTAGTTTCTGCAGAAGAGATTCAGCGCAGGAGTTTTAGGGCATGTGATTCAGGGCATTAGTTTCAGGGCATGAGATTCAGGGCAGTAGATTCAGGGATCGAGATTCAGGGAAGGAGTTTCAAGGCATGATATTCAGGGCATGAGTTTCAGGGCACTAGATTCAGGGCAGGAGTTTCAGGGCATAAGATTCAGGGCAGGAGATTCAGGGCAGGAGTTTCAGTGCTGTAGTTTCTGCAGAAGAGATTCAGTTCAGGAGTTTCAGGGCATGAGATTCAGGACATGAGTTTCAGGGCAGGATTTTCTGAACATGAGATTCAGGGCATGAGTTTCAGGGCAGGAGATTCAGTGCATGAGATTCAGGGCATGAGTTGCAAGGCATGAGATTCAGGGCAGGAGTTTCAGGGAATGAGAATCAGGGCATGAGTTTCAGGTCACTAGATTCAGGACAGGAGTTTCAGGGCATGTGATTCAGGGCATGAGTGTCAGGGCAGGATATTCAGGGCAGGAGTTTCAGGGCATGTGATTCAGGGCATGACTTTCAGGGCAGGAGATTCAGGGCAGGAGTTTCATTGCAGTAGTTTCTGCAGAAGAGATTCAAGGCATGAGTTTAAGGGCATGTGATTCAGGACAGGAGATTCGGGACAGGAGTTTCAGGGCAGGAGTTTCAGGGCTTGTGTTTCAGGGCTTGAGATTCGGGGCTGGAGATTCAGTGCAGGAGTTTCAGGGCATGTGATTCAGGGCATGACTTATACCGCAGGAGATTCAGGGCAGGAGTTCAGTGCTGTAGTTTCTGCAGAAGTGATTCAGGGCAGGAGTTTCAGGGCATGAGATGCAGGGCATGAGTTTCAGGGCAGGAGATTCAGGGCTGGAGTTTCAGGGCATGAGTTTCAGAGCATTAGATTCAGGGCAGAAGTTTCAGTGCATGATATTCAGGGCATGAGTTTCAGGGCACTAGATTCAGGGCAGGAGTTTCAGGGCATGAGATTCAGGGCAGGAGTTTCAGGACATATGATTCAGGGCATGACTTTCAGGGCAGGAGATTCAGGGCAGGAATTTCAGTGCTGTAGTTTCTGCAGAAGTGATTCAGGGCAGGAGTTTCAGGGCATGAGATGCAGGGCATGAGTTTCAGGGCAGGAGATTCAGGGCTGGAGTTTCAGGGCATGAGTTTCAGAGCATTAGATTCAGGGCAGAAGTTTCAGTGCATGATATTCAGGGCATGAGTTTCAGGGCACTAGATTCAGGGCAGGAGTTTCAGGGCATGAGATTCAGGGCAGGAGTTTCAGGACATATGATTCAGGGCATGAGTTTCTGGGCACTAGATTCAGGGCAGGAGTTTCAGGGCATGAGATTCAGGCCAGGAGTTTCAGGGCATGTGATTCAGGGCAGGAGATTCGGGACAGGAGTTTCTGGGCAGGAGATTCAGAGCAGGAGTTTGAGAGCAGTAGATTCAGGGCATTAGTTTCAGGGCATGAGATTCATGGCAGGAGTTTCAGGGCATGAGATTCAGGACATGAGTTTCAGGGCAGGAGAATCAGTGCATGAGATTCAGGGCATGAGTTGCAAGGCATGAGATTCAGGGCAGGAGTTTCAGGGAATGAGATTCAGGGCATGAGTTTTAGGGCAGGAGATTCAGGGCAGGAGTTTCTGGGCATGAGAATCAGGGCATGAGTTTCAGGTCACTAGATTCAGGGCAGGAGTTTCAGGGCATGTGATTCAGGGCATGACTTTCAGGGCAGGAAATTCAGGGCAGGAGTTTCAGTGTTGTAGTTTCTGCAGAAGAGATTCAAAGCAGGAGTTTAAGGGCATGTGATTCAGGGCAGGAGATTCGGGACAGGAGTTTCAGAGCAGGAGTTTCAGGGCTTGTGTTTCAGGGCTTGAGATTCAGGGCTGGAGATTCAGTGCAGGAGTTTCAGGGCATGAGATTCAGAGGCATGAGTTTCATGGCAGGAGATTCATGGCAGGAGTTTCAGGGCATGTGATTCAGTGCATGAGTTTCAGGGCAGGAGATTCAGTGCAGGTGATTCAGTAAAGGAGTTTTAGGGCATGAGATTCAGGGCATGAGTTTCAGGGTAGTAGATTCAGGGCATGTGATTCAGGGCATGACTTACAGCGCAGGAGATTCAGGGCAGGAGTTCAGAGCTGTAGTTTCTGCAGAAGAGATTCAGCGCAGGAGTTTTAGGGCATGTGATTCAGGGCATTAGTTTCACGGCATGAGATTCAGGGCAGTAGTTTCAGGGCTTGTGATTCAGGGCATGACTTTCAGGGCAGGAGTTTCTGGACATGAGATTCAGGGCATGAGTTTCAGGGCAGGAGATTCATTGCATGAGATTCAGGGCATGAGTTGCAAGCCATGAGATTCAGGGCAGTAGTTTCAGGGAATGAGATTCAGGGCATGAGTTTTAAGGCAGGAGATTCATGGCAGGAGTTTCAGGGCATGTGATTCAGGGCATGAGTTTCAAGGCAGGATGTTCAGGGCAGGAGTTTCAGGGCATGTGATTCAGGGCATGAGTTTCAGGGTAGTAGATTCAGGGCATGTGATTCAGGGCATGACTTACAGCGCAGGAGATTCAGGGCAGGAGTTCAGTGCTGTAGTTTCAGCCGAAGAGATTCAGCGCAGGAGTTTTAGGGCATGTGATTCAGGGCTTGAGATTCGGGGCTGGAGATTCAGTGCAGCAGTTTCAGGGCATGTGCTTCAGGGCATGAGTTTCAGGGCAGGAGATTCAGTAAAGGAGTATTAGGGCATGAGATTCAGGGCATGAGTTTCAGGGTAGTAGATTCTGGGCATGAGTTTTAGGGCAGGAGTTTCAGGGCATGTGATTCAGGGCATGAGTTTCAGGGCAGGAGATTCAGTAAAGGAGTATTAGGGCATGAGATTCAGGGCATGAGTTTCAGGGTAGTAGATTCTGGGCATGTGATTCAGGGCATGAGTTTCAGGGCAGGAGATTCAGGGTAGGAGTTACAGGGCATGTGATTCAGGGCATGACTTTCAGCGCAGGAGATTCAGGGCAGGAGTTCAGTGCTGTAGTTTCTGCAGAAGAGATTCAGGGCAGGAGTTTCAGGGCATGTGATTAAGGGCATTAGTTTCAGGGCATGAGATTCAGGGCAGTAGATTCAGGGCTTGTGATTCAGGGCATCACTTTCAGGGCAGGAGTTTCAGTGCTGTAGTGTCTGCAGAAGAGATTCAGGGCAGGAGTTTCAGGGCATGAGATTCAGGACATGAGTTTCAGGGCAGGAGTTTCTGGACATGAGATTCAG
Source organism: Mobula birostris (assembly GCF_030028105.1). Taxonomy (NCBI): domain Eukaryota; kingdom Metazoa; phylum Chordata; class Chondrichthyes; order Myliobatiformes; family Myliobatidae; genus Mobula; species Mobula birostris. The sequence continues at coordinate 126,093 of NW_027278324.1, forward strand.
GGCATGAGTTTCAGGGCAGGAGATTCATTGCATGAGATTCAGGGCATGAGTTGCAAGCCATGAGATTCAGGGCAGGAGTTTCAGGGAATGAGATTCAGGGCATGAGTTTTAAGGCAGGAGATTCATGGCAGGAGTTTCAGGGCATGTGATTCAGGGCATGAGTTTCAAGGCAGGATGTTCAGGGCAGGAGTTTCAGGGCATGTGATTCAGGGCATGAGTTTCAGGGTAGTAGATTCAGGGCATGTGATTCAGGGCATGACTTACAGCGCAGGAGATTCAGGGCAGGAGTTCAGTGCTGTAGTTTCAGCCGAAGAGATTCAGCGCAGGAGTTTTAGGGCATGTGATTCAGGGCTTGAGATTCGGGGCTGGAGATTCAGTGCAGCAGTTTCAGGGCATGTGCTTCAGGGCATGAGTTTCAGGGCAGGAGATTCAGTAAAGGAGTATTAGGGCATGAGATTCAGGGCATGAGTTTCAGGGTAGTAGATTCTGGGCATGAGTTTTAGGGCAGGAGTTTCAGGGCATGTGATTCAGGGCATGAGTTTCAGGGCAGGAGATTCAGTAAAGGAGTATTAGGGCATGAGATTCAGGGCATGAGTTTCAGGGTAGTAGATTCTGGGCATGTGATTCAGGGCATGAGTTTCAGGGCAGGAGATTCAGGGTAGGAGTTACAGGGCATGTGATTCAGGGCATGACTTTCAGCGCAGGAGATTCAGGGCAGGAGTTCAGTGCTGTAGTTTCTGCAGAAGAGATTCAGGGCAGGAGTTTCAGGGCATGTGATTCAGGGCATTAGTTTCAGGGCATGAGATTCAGGGCAGTAGATTCAGGGATCGAGATTCAGGAAAGGAGTTTCAAGGCATGATATTCAGGGCATGAGTTTCAGGGCACTAGATTCAGGGCAGGAGTTTCAGGGCATGATATTCAGGGCAGGAGTTTCAGGGCATGTGATTCAGGGCATGACTTTCAGGGCAGGAGATTCAAGGCAGGAGTTTCAGTGCTGTAGATTCTGCAGAAGAGATTCACGGCAGGAGTTTCTGGGCATGTGATACAGGGCAGGAGATTCGGGACAGCAGTTTCAGGGCAGGAGATTCAGAGCAGGAGTTTCAGGGCATGTGATTCAGGGCATGACTTATAGCGCAGGAGATTTAGGGCAGGAGTTCAGTGCTGAAGATTCTGCAGAAGAGATTCAGGGCAGGAGTTTCTGGGCATGTGATTCAGGGCAGGAGATTCGGGACGGCAGTTTCAGGGCAGGAGATTCAGAGCAGGAGTTTCAGGGCATGTGATTCAGGGCATGACTTATAGCGCAGGAGATTTAGGGCAGGAGTTCAGTACTGTAGTTTCTGCAGAAGAGATTCAGGGCTGGAGTTTCAGGGCATGAGTTTCAGAGCATTAGATTCAGGGCAGAAGTTTCAGGGCATGATATTCAGGGCATGAGTTTCAGGGCACTAGATTCAGGGCAGGAGTTTCAGGGCATGAGATTCAGGGCAGGAGTTTCAGGGCATATGTTTCAGGGCATGACTTTCAGGGCAGGAGATTCAGGGCAGGAATTTCAGTGCTGTAGTTTCTGCAGAAGAGATTCAGGGCAGGAGTTTCAGGGCATGTGATTCAGGGCAGGAGATTCGGGACAGGAGTTTCTGGGCAGGAGATTCAGAGCAGGAGTTTCAGAGCAGTTGATTCAGGGCATTAGTTTCAGGGCATGAGATTCATGGCAGGAATTTCAGGGCATGAGATTCAGGACATGAGTTTCAGGGCAGGAGTTTCTGAGCATGAGATTCAGGGCATGAGTTTAAGGGCAGGAGATTCAGTGCATGAGATTCAGGGCATGAGTTGCAAGGCATGAGATTCAGGGCAGGAGTTTCAGGGAATGAGATTCAGGGCAGTAGTTCCAGGGAATGAGATTCAGGGAAGGAGTTTCAAGGCATGATATTCAGGGCATGAGTTTCATGGCACTAGATTCAGGGCAGGAGTTTCAGGGCATGTGATTCAGGGCATGACTTATAGCGCAGGACATTCAGGGCAGGATATCAGTGCTGTAGTTTCTGCAGAAGGGGTTCAGGGCAGGAGTTTCAGGGCATGAGATGCAGGGCATGAGTTTCAGGGTAGTAGATTCAGGGCATGTGATTCAGGGCATGACTTACAGCGCAGGAGATTCAGGGCAGGAGTTCAGAGCTGTAGTTTCTGCAGAAGAGATTCAGCGCAGGAGTTTTAGGGCATGTGATTCAGGGCATTAGTTTCAGGGCATGAGATTCAGGGCAGTAGTTTCAGGGATCTAGATTCAGGGAAGGAGTTTCAAGGCATGATATTCAGGGCATGAGTTTCAGGGCGCTTGAATCAGGGCAGGAGGTTCAGGGCATGAGATTCAGGGCAGGAGTTTCAGGGCTTGTGATTCAGGGCATGACTTTCAGGGCAGGAGTTTCAGTGCTGTAGTGTCTGCAGAAGAGATTCAGGGCAGGAGTTTCAGGGCATGAGATTCATGAGTTTCAGGGCAGGAGTTTCTGGACATGAGATTCAGGGCATGAGTTTCAAGGCAAGAGATTCATTGCATGAGATTCAGGGCATGAGTTGCAAGCCATGAGATTCAGGGCAGGAGTTTCAGGGAATGAGATTCAGGGCATGAGTTTTAAGGCAGGAGATTCAGGGCAGGAGTTTCAGGGCATGTGATTCAGGGCATGAGTTTCAAGGCAGGATGTTCAGGGCAGGAGTTTCAGGGCATGTGATTCAGGGCATGAGTTTCAGGGTAGTAGATTCAGGGCATGTGATTCAGGGCATGACTTACAGCGCAGGAGATTCAGGGCAGGAGTTCAGTGCTGTAGTTTCAGCCGAAGAGATTCAGCGCAGGAGTTTTAGGGCATGTGATTCAGGGCATGAGTTTCAGGTCACTAGATTCAGGGCAGGAGTTTCAGGGCATGTGATTCAGGGCATGAGTTTCGGGGCAGGAGATTCAGGGCAGGAGTTTCTGGGCATGAGAATCAGGGCATGAGTTTCACGTCACTAGATTCAGGGCAGGAGTTTCAGGGCATGTTATTCAGGGCATGAGTGTCAGGGCAGGATATTCACGGCAGGAGTTTCAGGGCATGTGATTCAGGGCATGAGTTTCAGGGCAGGAGATTCAGGGCAGGTGATTCAGTAAAGGAGTACTAGGGCATGAGATTCAGGGCATGAGTTTCAGGGCAGGAGATTCAGGGTAGGAGTTTCAGGGCATGTGATTCGGGGCATGTCTTACAGCGCAGGAGATTCAGGGCAGGAGTTCACTGCTGTGGTTTCTGCAGAAGAGATTCAGGGCAGGAGTTTCAGGGAATGATATTCAGGGCATGAGTTTTAAGGCAGGAGATTCATGGCAGGAGTTTCAGGGCATGTGATTCAGGGCATGAGTTTCAAGGCAGGATGTTCAGGGCAGGAGTTTCAGGGCATGTGATTCAGGGCATGAGTTTCAGGGTAGTAGATTCAGGGCATGTGATTCAGGGCATGACTTACAGCGCAGGAGATTCAGGGCAGGAGTTCAGTGCTGTAGTTTCAGCCGAAGAGATTCAGCGCAGGAGTTTTAGGGCATGTGATTCAGGGCTTGAGATTCGGGGCTGGAGATTCAGTGCAGCAGTTTCAGGGCATGTGCTTCAGGGCATGAGTTTCAGGGCAGGAGATTCAGTAAAGGAGTATTAGGGCATGAGATTCAGGGCATGAGTTTCAGGGTAGTAGATTCTGGGCATGAGTTTTAGGGCAGGAGTTTCAGGGCATGTGATTCAGGGCATGAGTTTCAGGGCAGGAGATTCAGTAAAGGAGTATTAGGGCATGAGATTCAGGGCATGAGTTTCAGGGTAGTAGATTCTGGGCATGTGATTCAGGGCATGAGTTTCAGGGCAGGAGATTCAGGGTAGGAGTTACAGGGCATGTGATTCAGGGCATGACTTTCAGCGCAGGAGATTCAGGGCAGGAGTTCAGTGCTGTAGTTTCTGCAGAAGAGATTCAGGGCAGGAGTTTCAGGGCATGTGATTCAGGGCATTAGTTTCAGGGCATGAGATTCAGGGCAGTAGATTCAGGGATCGAGATTCAGGAAAGGAGTTTCAAGGCATGATATTCAGGGCATGAGTTTCAGGGCACTAGATTCAGGGCAGGAGTTTCAGGGCATGATATTCAGGGCAGGAGTTTCAGGGCATGTGATTCAGGGCATGACTTTCAGGGCAGGAGATTCAAGGCAGGAGTTTCAGTGCTGTAGATTCTGCAGAAGAGATTCACGGCAGGAGTTTCTGGGCATGTGATTCAGGGCAGGAGATTCGGGACAGCAGTTTCAGGGCAGGAGATTCAGAGCAGGAGTTTCAGGGCATGTGATTCAGGGCATGACTTATAGCGCAGGAGATTTAGGGCAGGAGTTCAGTGCTGAAGATTCTGCAGAAGAGATTCAGGGCAGGAGTTTCTGGGCATGTGATTCAGGGCAGGAGATTCGGGACGGCAGTTTCAGGGCAGGAGATTCAGAGCAGGAGTTTCAGGGCATGTGATTCAGGGCATGACTTATAGCGCAGGAGATTTAGGGCAGGAGTTCAGTACTGTAGTTTCTGCAGAAGAGATTCAGGGCTGGAGTTTCAGGGCATGAGTTTCAGAGCATTAGATTCAGGGCAGAAGTTTCAGGGCATGATATTCAGGGCATGAGTTTCAGGGCACTAGATTCAGGGCAGGAGTTTCAGGGCATGAGATTCAGGGCGGGAGTTTCAGGGCATATGTTTCAGGGCATGACTTTCAGGGCAGGAGATTCAGGGCAGGAATTTCAGTGCTGTAGTTTCTGCAGAAGAGATTCAGGGCAGGAGTTTCAGGGCATGTGATTCAGGGCAGGAGATTCGGGACAGGAGTTTCTGGGCAGGAGATTCAGAGCAGGAGTTTCAGAGCAGTTGATTCAGGGCATTAGTTTCAGGGCATGAGATTCATGGCAGGAATTTCAGGGCATGAGATTCAGGACATGAGTTTCAGGGCAGGAGTTTCTGAGCATGAGATTCAGGGCATGAGTTTAAGGGCAGGAGATTCAGTGCATGAGATTCAGGGCATGAGTTGCAAGGCATGAGATTCAGGGCAGGAGTTTCAGGGAATGAGATTCAGGGCAGTAGTTCCAGGGAATGAGATTCAGGGAAGGAGTTTCAAGGCATGATATTCAGGGCATGAGTTTCATGGCACTAGATTCAGGGCAGGAGTTTCAGGGCATGTGATTCAGGGCATGACTTATAGCGCAGGACATTCAGGGCAGGATATCAGTGCTGTAGTTTCTGCAGAAGGGGTTCAGGGCAGGAGTTTCAGGGCATGAGATGCAGGGCATGAGTTTCAGGGTAGTAGATTCAGGGCATGTGATTCAGGGCATGACTTACAGCGCAGGAGATTCAGGGCAGGAGTTCAGAGCTGTAGTTTCTGCAGAAGAGATTCAGCGCAGGAGTTTTAGGGCATGTGATTCAGGGCATTAGTTTCAGGGCATGAGATTCAGGGCAGTAGTTTCAGGGATCTAGATTCAGGGAAGGAGTTTCAAGGCATGATATTCAGGGCATGAGTTTCAGGGCGCTTGAATCAGGGCAGGAGGTTCAGGGCATGAGATTCAGGGCAGGAGTTTCAGGGCTTGTGATTCAGGGCATGACTTTCAGGGCAGGAGTTTCAGTGCTGTAGTGTCTGCAGAAGAGATTCAGGGCAGGAGTTTCAGGGCATGAGATTCATGAGTTTCAGGGCAGGAGTTTCTGGACATGAGATTCAGGGCATGAGTTTCAAGGCAAGAGATTCATTGCATGAGATTCAGGGCATGAGTTGCAAGCCATGAGATTCAGGGCAGGAGTTTCAGGGAATGAGATTCAGGGCATGAGTTTTAAGGCAGGAGATTCAGGGCAGGAGTTTCAGGGCATGTGATTCAGGGCATGAGTTTCAAGGCAGGATGTTCAGGGCAGGAGTTTCAGGGCATGTGATTCAGGGCATGAGTTTCAGGGTAGTAGATTCAGGGCATGTGATTCAGGGCATGACTTACAGCGCAGGAGATTCAGGGCAGGAGTTCAGTGCTGTAGTTTCAGCCGAAGAGATTCAGCGCAGGAGTTTTAGGGCATGTGATTCAGGGCATGAGTTTCAGGTCACTAGATTCAGGGCAGGAGTTTCAGGGCATGTGATTCAGGGCATGAGTTTCGGGGCAGGAGATTCAGGGCAGGAGTTTCTGGGCATGAGAATCAGGGCATGAGTTTCACGTCACTAGATTCAGGGCAGGAGTTTCAGGGCATGTTATTCAGGGCATGAGTGTCAGGGCAGGATATTCACGGCAGGAGTTTCAGGGCATGTGATTCAGGGCATGAGTTTCAGGGCAGGAGATTCAGGGCAGGTGATTCAGTAAAGGAGTACTAGGGCATGAGATTCAGGGCATGAGTTTCAGGGCAGGAGATTCAGGGTAGGAGTTTCAGGGCATGTGATTCGGGGCATGTCTTACAGCGCAGGAGATTCAGGGCAGGAGTTCACTGCTGTGGTTTCTGCAGAAGAGATTCAGGGCAGGAGTTTCAGGGCATGTGAATCAGGGCATTAGTTTCAGGGCATGAGATTCAGGGCAGTAGTTTCAGGGCACTAGATTCAGGGCAGGAGTTTCAGGGCATGAGATTCAGGGCATGAGTTTCAGGGCATGTGATTCAGGGCATGACTTTCAGGGCAGGAGATTCAGGGCAGGAGTTCACTGCTGTGGTTTCTGCAGAAGAGATTCAGGGCAGGAGTTTCAGGGCATGTGAATCAGGGCATTAGTTTCAGGGCATGAGATTCAGGGCAGTAGTTCCAGGGAACGAGATTCAGGGAAGGAGTTTCAAGGCATGATATTCAGGGCATGAGTTTCATGGCACTAGATTCAGGGCAGGAGTTTCAGGGCATGAGATTCAGGGCAGGAGTTTCAGGGCATGTGATTCAGGGCATGACTTTCAGGGCAGGAGATTCAGGGCAGGAGTTTCAATGCTGTAGTTTCTGCAGAAGAGATGCAGGGCAGGAGTTTCAGGGCATGTGATTCAGGGCAGGAGATTCGGGACAGGAGTTTCAGGGCAGGAGATTCAGAGCAGGAGTTTCAGGGCATGTGATTCAGAGCATGACTTATAGCGCAGGACATTCAGGGCAGGATATCAGTGCTGTAGTTTCTGCAGAAGGGGTTCAGGGCAGGAGTTTCAGGGCATGAGATGCAGGGCATGAGTTTCAGGGTAGTAGATTCAGGGCATGTGATTCAGGGCATGACTTACAGCGCAGGAGATTCAGGGCAGGAGTTCAGAGCTGTAGTTTCTGCAGAAGAGATTCAGCGCAGGAGTTTTAGGGCATGTGATTCAGGGCATTAGATTCAGGGCATGAGATTCAGGGCAGTAGTTTCAGGGATCTAGATTCAGGGAAGGAGTTTGAAGGCATGATATTCAGGGCATGAGTTTCAGGGCGCTTGAATCAGGGCAGGAGGTTCAGGGCATGAGATTCAGGGCAGGAGTTTCAGGGCTTGTGATTCAGGGCATGACTTTCAGGGCAGGAGTTTCAGTGCTGTAGTGTCTGCAGAAGAGATTCAGGGCAGGAGTTTCAGGGCAGGAGTTTCTGGACATGAGATTCAGGGCATGAGTTTCAAGGCAAGAGATTCATTGCATGAGATTCAGGGCATGAGTTGCAAGCCATGAGATTCAGGGCAGGAGTTTCAGGGAATGAGATTCAGGGCATGAGTTTCAAGGCAGGAGATTCAGGGCAGGAGTTTCAGGGCATGTGATTCAGGGCATGAGTTTCAAGGCAGGATGTTCAGGGCAGGAGTTTCAGGGCATGTGATTCAGGGCATGAGTTTCAGGGTAGTAGATTCAGGGCATGTGATTCAGGGCATGACTTACAGCGCAGGAGATTCAGGGCAGGAGTTCAGTGCTGTAGTTTCAGCCGAAGAGATTCAGCGCAGGAGTTTTAGGGCATGTGATTCAGGGCATGAGATTCAGGTCACTAGATTCAGGGCAGGAGTTTCAGGGCATGTGATTCAGGGCATGAGTTTCAGGGCAGGAGATTCAGGGCAGGAGATTCAGTAAAGGAGTTTTAGGGCATGAGATTCAGGGCATGAGTTTCAGGGTAGTAGATTCAGGGAATGTGATTCAGGGCATGACTTACAACGCAGGAGATTCAGGGCAGGAGTTCAGTGCTGTAGTTTCTGCAGAAGAGATTCAGTTCAGGAGTTTCAGGGCATGAGATTCAGGACATGAGTTTCAGGGCAGGATTTTCTGAACATGAGATTCAGGGCATGAGTTTCAGGGCAGGAGATTCAGTGCATGAGATTCAGGGCATGAGTTGCAAGGCATGAGATTCAGGGCAGGAGTTTCAGGGAATGAGAATCAGGGCATGAGTTTCAGGTCACTAGATTCAGGACAGGAGTTTCAGGGCATGTGATTCAGGGCATGACTTATAGCGCAGGACATTCAGGGCAGGATATCAGTGCTGTAGTTTCTGCAGAAGGGGTTCAGGGCAGGAGTTTCAGGGCATGAGATGCAGGGCATGAGTTTCAGGGTAGTAGATTCAGGGCATGTGATTCAGGGCATGACTTACAGCGCAGGAGATTCAGGGCAGGAGTTCAGAGCTGTAGTTTCTGCAGAAGAGATTCAGCGCAGGAGTTTTAGGGCATGTGATTCAGGGCATTAGATTCAGGGCATGAGATTCAGGGCAGTAGTTTCAGGGATCTAGACTCAGGGAAGGAGTTTGAAGGCATGATATTCAGGGCATGAGTTTCAGGGCGCTTGAATCAGGGCAGGAGGTTCAGGGCATGAGATTCAGGGCAGGAGTTTCAGGGCTTGTGATTCAGGGCATGACTTTCAGGGCAGGAGTTTCAGTGCTGTAGTGTCTGCAGAAGAGATTCAGGGCAGGAGTTTCAGGGCATGAGATTCAGCACATGAGTTTCAGGGCAGGAGTTTCTGGACATGAGATTCAGGGCATGAGTTTCAAGGCAAGAGATTCATTGCATGAGATTCAGGGCATGAGTTGCAAGCCATGAGATTCAGGGCAGGAGTTTCAGGGAATGAGATTCAGGGCATGAGTTTCAAGGCAGGAGATTCAGGGCAGGAGTTTCAGGGCATGTGATTCAGGGCATGAGTTTCAAGGCAGGATGTTCAGGGCAGGAGTTTCAGGGCATGTGATTCAGGGCATGAGTTTCAGGGTAGTAGATTCAGGGCATGTGATTCAGGGCATGACTTACAACGCAGGAGATTCAGGGCAGGAGTTCAGTGCTGTAGTTTCTGCAGAAGAGATTCAGTTCAGGAGTTTCAGGGCATGAGATTCAGGACATGAGTTTCAGGGCAGGATTTTCTGAACATGAGATTCAGGGCATGAGTTTCAGGGCAGGAGATTCAGTGCATGAGATTCAGGGCATGAGTTGCAAGGCATGAGATTCAGGGCAGGAGTTTCAGGGAATGAGAATCAGGGCATGAGTTTCAGGACACTAGATTCAGGACAGGAGTTTCAGGGCATGTGATTCAGGGCATGACTTATAGCGCAGGAGATTCAGGGCAGGAGTTCAGAGCTGTAGTTTCTGCAGAAGAGATTCAGCGCAGGAGTTTTAGGGCATGTGATTCAGGGCATTAGATTCAGGGCATGAGATTCAGGGCAGTAGTTTCAGGGATCTAGATTCAGGGAAGGAGTTTGAAGGCATGATATTCAGGGCATGAGTTTCAGGGCGCTTGAATCAGGGCAGGAGGTTCAGGGCATGAGATTCAGGGCAGGAGTTTCAGGGCTTGTGATTCAGGGCAGGAGTTTCAGTGCTGTAGTGTCTGCAGAAGAGATTCAGGGCAGGAGTTTCAGGGCATGAGATTCAGCACATGAGTTTCAGGGCAGGAGTTTCTGGACATGAGATTCAGGGCATGAGTTTCAAGGCAAGAGATTCATTGCATGAGATTCAGGGCATGAGTTGCAAGCCATGAGATTCAGGGCAGGAGTTTCAGGGAATGAGATTCAGGGCATGAGTTTCAAGGCAGGAGATTCAGGGCAGGAGTTTCAGGGCATGTGATTCAGGGCATGAGTTTCAAGGCAGGATGTTCAGGGCAGGAGTTTCAGGGCATGTGATTCAGGGCATGAGTTTCAGGGTAGTAGATTCAGGGCATGTGATTCAGGGCATGACTTACAGCGCAGGAGATTCAGGGCAGGAGTTCAGTGCTGTAGTTTCAGCCGAAGAGATTCAGCGCAGGAGTTTTAGGGCATGTGATTCAGGGCATGAGATTCAGGTCACTAGATTCAGGGCAGGAGTTTCAGGGCATGTGATTCAGGGCATGAGTTTCAGGGCAGGAGATTCAGGGCAGGAGATTCAGTAAAGGAGTATTAGGGCATGAGATTCAGGGCATGAGTTTCAGGGTAGTAGATTCAGGGAATGTGATTCAGGGCATGACTTACAACGCAGGAGATTCAGGGCAGGAGTTCAGTGCTGTAGTTTCTGCAGAAGAGATTCAGTTCAGGAGTTTCAGGGCATGAGATTCAGGACATGAGTTTCAGGGCAGGATTTTCTGAACATGAGATTCAGGGCATGAGTTTCAGGGCAGGAGATTCAGTGCATGAGATTCAGGGCATGAGTTGCAAGGCATGAGATTCAGGGCAGGAGTTTCAGGGAATGAGAATCAGGGCATGAGTTTCAGGTCACTAGATTCAGGACAGGAGTTTCAGGGCATGTGATTCAGGGCATGAGTGTCAGGGCAGGATATTCAGGGCAGGAGTTTCAGGGCATGTGATTCAGGGCATGACATTCAGGGCAGGAGATTCAGGGCAGGAGTTTCATTGCAGTAGTTTCTGCAGAAGAGATTCAAGGCATGAGTTTAAGGGCATGTGATTCAGGACAGGAGATTCGGGACAGGAGTTTCAGGGCAGGAGTTTCAGGGCTTGTGTTTCAGGGCTTGAGATTCGGGGCTGGAGATTCAGTGCAGGAGTTTCAGGGCATGTGATTCAGGGCATGACTTATACCGCAGGAGATTCAGGGCAGGAGTTCAGTGCTGTAGTTTCTGCAGAAGTGATTCAGGGCAGGAGTTTCAGGGCATGAGATGCAGGGCATGAGTTTCAGGGCAGGAGATTCAGGGCTGGAGTTTCAGGGCATGAGTTTCAGAGCATTAGATTCAGGGCAGAAGTTTCAGTGCATGATATTCAGGGCATGAGTTTCAGGGCACTAGATTCAGGGCAGGAGTTTCAGGGCATGAGATTCAGGGCAGGAGTTTCAGGACATATGATTCAGGGCATGAGTTTCAGGGCACTAGATTCAGGGCAGGAGTTTCAGGGCATGAGATTCAGGCCAGGAGTTTCAGGGCATGTGATTCAGGGCAGGAGATTCGGGACAGGAGTTTCTGGGCAGGAGATTCAGAGCAGGAGTTTCAGAGCAGTAGATTCAGGGCATTAGTTTCAGGGCATGAGATTCATGGCAGGAGTTTCAGGACATGAGATTCAGGACATGAGTTTCAGGGCAGGAGAATCAGTGCATGAGATTCAGGGCATGAGTTGCAAGGCATGAGATTCAGGGCAGGAGTTTCAGGGAATGAGATTCAGGGCAAGAGTTTTAGGGCAGGAGATTCAGGGCAGGAGTTTCTGGGCATGAGAATCAGGGCATGAGTTTCAGGTCACTAGATTCAGGGCAGGAGTTTAGGGGCATGTGATTCAGGGCATGAGTTTCAGGGCAGGATATTCAGGGCAGGAGTTTCAGGGCATGTGATTCAGGGCATGACTTTCAGGGCAGGAAATTCAGGGCAGGAGTTTCAGTGTTGTAGTTTCTGCAGAAGAGATTCAAGGCAGGAGTTTAAGGGCATGTGATTCAGGGCAGGAGATTCGGGACAGGAGTTTCAGGGCAGGAGTTTCAGGGCTTGTGTTTCAGGGCTTGAGATTCAGGGCTGGAGATTCAGTGCAGGAGTTTCAGGGCATGAGATTTAGGGCATGAGTTTCATGGCAGGAGATTCATGGCAGGAGTTTCAGGGCATGTGATTCAGTGCATGAGTTTCAGGGCAGGAGATTCAGTGCAGGTGATTCAGTAAAGGAGTTTTAGGGCATGAGATTCAGGGCATGAGTTTCAGTGTAGTAGATTCAGGGCATGTGATTCAGGGCATGACTTACAGCGCAGGAGATTCAGGGCAGGAGTTCAGAGCTGTAGTTTCTGCAGAAGAGATTCAGCGCAGGAGTTTTAGGGCATGTGATTCAGGGCATTAGTTTCACGGCATGAGATTCAGGGCAGTAGTTTCAGGGATCGAGATTCAGGGAAGGAGTTTCAAGGCATGATATTCAGGGCATGAGTTTCAGGGCACTAGATTCAGGGCAGGAGTTTCAGGGCATAAGATTCAGGGCAGGAGATTCAGGGCAGGAGTTTCAGTGCTGTAGTTTCTGCAGAAGAGATTCAGTTCAGGAGTTTCAGGGCATGAGATTCAGGACATGAGTTTCAGGGCAGGATTTTCTGAACATGAGATTCAGGGCATGAGTTTCAGGGCAGGAGATTCAGTGCATGAGATTCAGGGCATGAGTTGCAAGGCATGAGATTCAGGGCAGGAGTTTCCGGGAATGAGAATCAGGGCATGAGTTTCAGGTCACTAGATTCAGGACAGGAGTTTCAGGGCATGTGATTCAGGGCATGAGTGTCAGGGCAGGATATTCAGGGCAGGAGTTTCAGGGCATGTGATTCAGGGCATGACTTTCAGGGCAGGAGATTCAGGGCAGGAGTTTCATTGCAGTAGTTTCTGCAGAAGAGATTCAAGGCATGAGTTTAAGGGCATGTGATTCAGGACAGGAGATTCGGGACAGGAGTTTCAGGGCAGGAGTTTCAGGGCTTGTGTTTCAGGGCTTGAGATTCGGGGCTGGAGATTCAGTGCAGGAGTTTCAGGGCATGTGATTCAGGGCATGACTTATACCGCAGGAGATTCAGGGCAGGAGTTCAGTGCTGTAGTTTCTGCAGAAGTGATTCAGGGCAGGAGTTTCAGGGCATGAGATGCAGGGCATGAGTTTCAGGGCAGGAGATTCAGGGCTGGAGTTTCAGGGCTGGAGTTTCAGAGCATTAGATTCAGGGCAGAAGTTTCAGTGCATGATATTCAGGGCATGAGTTTCAGGGCACTAGATTCAGGGCAGGAGTTTCAGGGCATGAGATTCAGGGCAGGAGTTTCAGGACATATGATTCAGGGCATGACTTTCAGGGCAGGAGATTCAGGGCAGGAATTTCAGTGCTGTAGTTTCTGCAGAAGTGATTCAGGGCAGGAGTTTCAGGGCATGAGATGCAGGGCATGAGTTTCAGGGCAGGAGATTCAGGGCTGGAGTTTCAGGGCATGAGTTTCAGAGCATTAGATTCAGGGCAGAAGTTTCAGTGCATGATATTCAGGGCATGAGTTTCAGGGCACTAGATTCAGGGCAGGAGTTTCAGGGCATGAGATTCAGGGCAGGAGTTTCAGGACATATGATTCAGGGCATGAGTTTCAGGGCACTAGATTCAGGGCAGGAGTTTCAGGGCATGAGATTCAGGCCAGGAGTTTCAGGGCATGTGATTCAGGGCAGGAGATTCGGGACAGGAGTTTCTGGGCAGGAGATTCAGAGCAGGAGTTTCAGAGCAGTAGATTCAGGGCATTAGTTTCAGGGCATGAGATTCATGGCAGGAGTTTCAGGGAATGGGATTCAGGGCATGAGTTTTAGGGCAGGAGATTCAGGGCAGGAGTTTCTGGGCATGAGAATCAGGGCATGAGTTTCAGGTCACTAGATTCAGGGCAGGAGTTTCAGGGCATGTGATTCAGGGCATGACTTTCAGGGCAGGAAATTCAGGGCAGGAGTTTCAGTGTTGTAGTTTCTGCAGAAGAGATTCAAGGCAGGAGTTTAAGGGCATGTGATTCAGGGCAGGAGATTCGGGACAGGAGTTTCAGGGCAGGAGTTTCAGGGCTTGTGTTTCAGGGCTTGAGATTCAGGGCTGGAGATTCAGTGCAGGAGTTTCAGGGCATGAGATTCAGGGCATGAGTTTCATGGCAGGAGATTCATGGCAGGAGTTTCAGGGCATGTGATTCAGTGCATGAGTTTCAGGGCAGGAGATTCAGTGCAGGTGATTCAGTAAAGGAGTTTTAGGGCATGAGATTCAGGGCATGAGTTTCAGGGTAGTAGATTCAGGGCATGTGATTCAGGGCATGACTTACAGCGCAGGAGATTCAGGGCAGGAGTTCAGAGCTGTAGTTTCTGCAGAAGAGATTCAGCGCAGGAGTTTTAGGGCATGTGATTCAGGGCATTAGTTTCACGGCATGAGATTCAGGGCAGTAGTTTCAGGGATCGAGATTCAGGGAAGGAGTTTCAAGGCATGATATTCAGGGCATGAGTTTCAGGGCGCTTGAATCAGGGCAGGAGGTTCAGGGCATGAGATTCAGGGCAGGAGTTTCAGGGCTTGTGATTCAGGGCATGACTTTCAGGGCAGGAGTTTCAGTGCTGTAGTGTCTGGAGAAGAGATTCAGGGCAGGAGTTTCAGGGCATGAGATTCAGGACATGAGTTTCAGGGCAGGAGTTTCTGGACATGAGATTCAGGGCATGAGTTTCAGGGCAGGAGATTCATTGCATGAGATTCAGGGCATGAGTTGCAAGCCATGAGATTCAGGGCAGGAGTTTCAGGGAATGAGATTCAGGGCATGAGTTTTAAGGCAGGAGATTCATGGCAGGAGTTTCAGGGCATGTGATTCAGGGCATGAGTTTCAAGGCAGGATGTTCAGGGCAGGAGTTTCAGGGCATGTGATTCAGGGCATGAGTTTCAGGGTAGTAGATTCAGGGCATGTGATTCAGGGCATGACTTACAGCGCAGGAGATTCAGGGCAGGAGTTCAGTGCTGTAGTTTCAGCCGAAGAGATTCAGCGCAGGAGTTTTAGGGCATGTGATTCAGGGCTTGAGATTCGGGGCTGGAGATTCAGTGCAGCAGTTTCAGGGCATGTGCTTCAGGGCATGAGTTTCAGGGCAGGAGATTCAGTAAAGGAGTATTAGGGCATGAGATTCAGGGCATGAGTTTCAGGGTAGTAGATTCTGGGCATGAGTTTTAGGGCAGGAGTTTCAGGGCATGTGATTCAGGGCATGAGTTTCAGGGCAGGAGATTCAGTAAAGGAGTATTAGGGCATGAGATTCAGGGCATGAGTTTCAGGGTAGTAGATTCTGGGCATGTGATTCAGGGCATGAGTTTCAGGGCAGGAGATTCAGGGTAGGAGTTACAGGGCATGTGATTCAGGGCATGACTTTCAGCGCAGGAGATTCAGGGCAGGAGTTCAGTGCTGTAGTTTCTGCAGAAGAGATTCAGGGCAGGAGTTTCAGGGCATGTGATTCAGGGCATTAGTTTCAGGGCATGAGATTCAGGGCAGTAGATTCAGGGCTTGTGATTCAGGGCATCACTTTCAGGGCAGGAGTTTCAGTGCTGTAGTGTCTGCAGAAGAGATTCAGGGCAGGAGTTTCAGGGCATGAGATTCAGGACATGAGTTTCAGGGCAGTAGTTTCTGGACATGAGATTCAGGGCATGAGTTTCAGGGCAGGAGATTCATTGCATGAGATTCAGGGCATGAGTTGCAAGCCATGAGATTCAGGGCAGGAGTTTCAGGGAATGAGATTCAGGGCATGAGTTTTAAGGCAGGAGATTCATGGCAGGAGTTTCAGGGCATGTGATTCAGGGCATGAGTTTCAAGGCAGGATGTTCAGGGCAGGAGTTTCAGGGCATGTGATTCAGGGCATGAGTTTCAGGGTAGTAGATTCAGGGCATGTGATTCAGGGCATGACTTACAGCGCAGGAGATTCAGGGCAGGAGTTCAGTGCTGTAGTTTCAGCCGAAGAGATTCAGCGCAGGAGTTTTAGGGCATGTGATTCAGGGCTTGAGATTCGGGGCTGGAGATTCAGTGCAGCAGTTTCAGGGCATGTGCTTCAGGGCATGAGTTTCAGGGCAGGAGATTCAGTAAAGGAGTATTAGGGCATGAGATTCAGGGCATGAGTTTCAGGGTAGTAGATTCTGGGCATGAGTTCTAGGGCAGGAGTTTCAGGGCATGTGATTCAGGGCATGAGTTTCAGGGCAGGAGATTCAGTAAAGGAGTATTAGGGCATGAGATTCAGGGCATGAGTTTCAGGGTAGTAGATTCTGGGCATGTGATTCAGGGCATGAGTTTCAGGGCAGGAGATTCAGGGTAGGAGTTACAGGGCATGTGATTCAGGGCATGACTTTCAGCGCAGGAGATTCAGGGCAGGAGTTCAGTGCTGTAGTTTCTGCAGAAGAGATTCAGGGCAGGAGTTTCAGGGCATGTGATTCAGGGCATTAGTTTCAGGGCATGAGATTCAGGGCAGTAGATTCAGGGATCGAGATTCAGGAAAGGAGTTTCAAGGCATGATATTCAGGGCATGAGTTTCAGGGCACTAGATTCAGGGCAGGAGTTTCAGGGCATGATATTCAGGGCAGGAGTTTCAGGGCATGTGATTCAGGGCATGACTTTCAGGGCAGGAGATTCAAGGCAGGAGTTTCAGTGCTGTAGATTCTGCAGAAGAGATTCACGGCAGGAGTTTCTGGGCATGTGATTCAGGGCAGGAGATTCGGGACAGCAGTTTCAGGGCAGGAGATTCAGAGCAGGAGTTTCAGGGCATGTGATTCAGGGCATGACTTATAGCGCAGGAGATTTAGGGCAGGAGTTCAGTGCTGAAGTTTCTGCAGAAGAGATTCAGGGCAGGAGTTTCAGGGCATGTGATTCAGGGCATGACTTTCACGGCAGACGATTCAGGGCAGGAGTTTCAATGCTGTAGTTTCTGCAGAAGAGATGCAGGGCAGGAGTTTCAGGGCAGGAGATTCAGAGCAGGAGTTTCAGGGCATGTGATTCAGGGCATGACTTATAGCGCAGGAGATTTAGGGCAGGAGTTCAGTGCTGTAGTTTCTGCAGAAGAGATTCAGGGCTGGAGTTTCAGGGCATGAGTTTCAGAGCATTAGATTCAGGGCAGAAGTTTCAGGGCATGATATTCAGGGCATGAGTTTCAGGGCACTAGATTCAGGGCAGGAGTTTCAGGGCATGAGATTCAGGGCAGGAGTTTCAGGGCATATGTTTCAGGGCATGACTTTCAGGGCAGGAGATTCAGGGCAGGAATTTCAGTGCTGTAGTTTCTGCAGAAGAGATTCAGGGCAGGAGTTTCAGGGCATGTGATTCAGGGCAGGAGATTCGGGACAGGAGTTTCTGGGCAGGAGATTCAGAGCAGGAGTTTCAGAGCAGTTGATTCAGGGCATTAGTTTCAGGGCATGAGATTCATGGCAGGAATTTCAGGGCATGAGATTCAGGACATGAGTTTCAGGGCAGGAGTTTCTGAGCATGAGATTCAGGGCATGAGTTTAAGGGCAGGAGATTCAGTGCATGAGATTCAGGGCATGAGTTGCAAGGCATGAGATTCAGGGCAGGAGTTTCAGGGAATGAGATTCAGGGCAGTAGTTCCAGGGAACGAGATTCAGGGAAGGAGTTTCAAGGCATGATATTCAGGGCATGAGTTTCATGGCACTAGATTCAGGGCAGGAGTTTCAGGGCATGAGATTCAGGGCAGGAGTTTCAGGGCATGTGATTCAGGGCATGACTTTCAGGGCAGGAGATTCAGGGCAGGAGTTTCAATGCTGTAGTTTCTGCAGAAGAGATGCAGGGCAGGAGTTTCAGGGCATGTGATTCAGGGCAGGAGATTCGGGACAGGAGTTTCAGGGCAGGAGATTCAGAGCAGGAGTTTCAGGGCATGTGATTCAGGGCATGACTTATAGCGCAGGAGTTTCAGGGCAGGATATCAGTGCTGTAGTTTCTGCAGAAGCGGTTCAGGGCAGGAGTTTCAGGGCATGAGATGCAGGGCATGAGTTTCAGGGTAGTAGATTCAGGGCATGTGATTCAGGGCATGACTTACAGCGCAGGAGATTCAGGGCAGGAGTTCAGAGCTGTAGTTTCTGCAGAAGAGATTCAGCGCAGGAGTTTTAGGGCATGTGATTCAGGGCATTAGTTTCAGGGCATGAGATTCAGGGCAGTAGTTTCAGGGATCTAGATTCAGGGAAGGAGTTTCAAGGCATGATATTCAGGGCATGAGTTTCAGGGCGCTTGAATCAGGGCAGGAGGTTCAGGGCATGAGATTCAGGGCAGGAGTTTCAGGGCTTGTGATTCAGGGCATGACTTTCAGAGCAGGAGTTTCAGTGCTGTAGTGTCTGCAGAAGAGATTCAGGGCAGGAGTTTCAGGGCATGAGATTCAGGACATGAGTTTCAGGGCAGGAGTTTCTGGACATGAGATTCAGGGCATGAGTTTCAAGGCAGGAGATTCATTGCATGAGATTCAGGGCATGAGTTGCAAGCCATGAGATTCAGGGCAGGAGTTTCAGGGAATGAGATTCAGGGCATGAGTTTTAAGGCAGGAGATTCAGGGCAGGAGTTTCAGGGCATGTGATTCAGGGCATGAGTTCAACGCAGGATGTTCAGGGCAGGAGTTTCAGGGCATGTGATTCAGGGCATGAGTTTCAGGGTAGTAGATTCAGGGCATGTGATTCAGGGCATGACTTACAACGCAGGAGATTCAGGGCAGTAGTTCAGTGCTGTAGTTTCAGCCGAAGAGATTCAGCGCAGGAGTTTTAGGGCATGTGATTCAGGGCATGAGTTTCAGGTCACTAGATTCAGGGCAGGAGTTTCAGGGCATGTGATTCAGGGCATGAGTTTCGGGGCAGGAGATTCAGGGCAGGAGTTTCTGGGCATGAGAATCAGGGCATGAGTTTCAGGTCACTAGATTCAGGGCAGGAGTTTCAGGGCATGTTATTCAGGGCATGAGTGTCAGGGCAGGATATTCACGGCAGGAGTTTCAGGGCATGTGATTCAGGGCATGACTTTCAGGGCAGGAGATTCAGGGCAGGAGTTTCAGTGCTGTAGTTTATGCAGAAGAGATTCAATGCAGGAGTTTTAGGGCATGTGATTCAGGGCAGGAGATTCGGGACAGGAGTTTCAGGGCTTGTGTTTCAGGGCTTGAGATTCAGGGCTGGAGATTCAGTGCAGGAGTTTCAGGGCATGAGTTTCAGGGCAGGAGATTCAGGGCAGGAGATTCAGTAAAGGAGTTTTAGGGCATGAGATTCAGGGCATGAGTTTCAGGGTAGTAGATTAAGGGAATGTGATTCAGGGCATGACTTACAACGCAGGAGATTCAAGGCAGGAGTTCAGTGCTGTAGATTCTGCAGAAGAGATTCAGCGCAGGAGTTTTAGGGCATGTGATTCAGGGTATTAGTTTCAGGGCACTAGATTCAGGGCAGGAGATTCAGGGCAGGAGTTTCAGTGCTGTAGTTTCTGCAGAAGAGATTCAGTTCAGGAGTTTCAGGGCATGAGATTCAGGATATGAGTTTCAGGGCAGGATTTTCTGAACATGAGATTCAGGGCATGAGTTTCAGGGCAGGAGATTCAGTGCATGAGATTCAGGGCATGAGTTGCAAGGCATGAGATTCAGGGCAGGAGTTTCAGGGAATGAGAATCAGGGCATGAGTTTCAGGTCACTAGATTCAGGACAGGAGTTTCAGGACATGTGATTCAGGGCATGAGTGTCAGGGCAGGAGATTCAGGGCAGGAGTTTCATTGCAGTAGTTTCTGCAGAAGAGATTCAAGGCATGAGTTTAAGGGCATGTGATTCAGGACAGGAGATTCGGGACAGGAGTTTCAGGGCAGGAGTTTCAGGGCTTGTGTTTCAGGGCTTGAGATTCGGGGCTGGAGATTCAGTGCAGGAGTTTCAGGGCATGTGATTCAGGGCATGACTTATACCGCAGGAGATTCAGGGCAGGAGTTCAGTGCTGTAGTTTCTGCAGAAGTGATTCAGGGCAGGAGTTTCAGGGCATGAGATGCAGGGCATGAGTTTCAGGGCAGGAGATTCAGGGCTGGAGTTTCAGGGCTGGAGTTTCAGAGCATTAGATTCAGGGCAGAAGTTTCAGTGCATGATATTCAGGGCATGAGTTTCAGGGCACTAGATTCAAGGCAGGAGTTTCAGGGCATGAGATTCAGGGCAGGAGTTTCAGGACATATGATTCAGGGCATGACTTTCAGGGCAGGAGATTCAGGGCAGTAGTTTCAGGGATCGAGATTCAGGGAAGGAGTTTCAAGGCATGATATTCAGGGCATGAGTTTCAGGGCACTAGATTCAGGGCAGGAGTTTCAGGGCATGAGATTCATGGCAGGAGTTTCAGGGCATGAGATTCAGGACATGAGTTTCAGGGCAGGAGAATCAGTGCATGAGATTCAGGGCATGAGTTGCAAGGCATGAGATTCAGGGCAGGAGTTTCAGGGAATGAGATTCAGGGCATGAGTTTTAGGGCAGGAGATTCAGGGCAGGAGTTTCTGGGCATGAGAATCAGGGCATGAGTTTCAGGTCACTAGATTCAGGGCAGGAGTTTAGGGGCATGTGATTCAGGGCATGAGTTTCAGGGCAGGATATTCAGGGCAGGAGTTTCAGGGCATGTGATTCAGTGCATGACTTTCAGGGCAGGAAATTCAGGGCAGGAGTTTCAGGGCATGAGATTCAGGGCAGGAGTTTCAGGGCATGTGATTCAGGGCATGACTTTCAGGGCAGGAGATTCAGGGCAGAAGTTCACTGCTGTGGTTTCTGCAGAAGAGATTCAGGGCAGGAGTTTCAGGGCATGTGAATCAGGGCATTAGTTTCAGGGCTTGTGATTCAGGGCATGACTTTCAGGGCAGGAGTTTCAGTGCTGTAGTGTCTGCAGAAGAGATTCAGGGCAGGAGTTTCAGGGCATGAGATTCAGCACATGAGTTTCAGGGCAGGAGTTTCTGGACATGAGATTCAGGGCATGAGTTTCAAGGCAAGAGATTCATTGCATGAGATTCAGGGCATGAGTTGCAAGCCATGAGATTCAGGGCAGGAGTTTCAGGGAATGAGATTCAGGGCATGAGTTTTAAGGCAGGAGATTCAGGGCAGGAGTTTCAGGGCATGTGATTCAGGGCATGAGTTTCAAGGCAGGATGTTCAGGGCAGGAGTTTCAGGGCATGTGATTCAGGGCATGAGTTTCAGGGTAGTAGATTCAGGGCATGTGATTCAGGGCATGACTTACAGCGCAGGAGATTCAGGGCAGGAGTTCAGTGCTGTAGTTTCAGCCGAAGAGATTCAGCGCAGGAGTTTTAGGGCATGTGATTCAGGGCATGAGATTCAGGTCACTAGATTCAGGGCAGGAGTTTCAGGGCATGTGATTCAGGGCATGAGTTTCAGGGCAGGAGATTCAGGGCAGGAGATTCAGTAAAGGAGTTTTAGGGCATGAGATTCAGGGCATGAGTTTCAGGGTAGTAGATTCAGGGAATGTGATTCAGGGCATGACTTACAACGCAGGAGATTCAGGGCAGGAGTTCAGTGCTGTAGATTCTGCAGAAGAGATTCAGCGCAGGAGTTTTAGGGCATGTGATTCAGGGTATTAGTTTCAGGGCATGAGATTCAGGGCAGTAGTTTCAGGGATCGAGATTCAGGGAAGGAGTTTCAAGGCATGATATTCAGGGCATGAGTTTCAGGGCACTAGATTCAGGGCAGGAGTTTCAGGGCATAAGATTCAGGGCAGGAGATTCAGGGCAGGAGTTTCAGTGCTGTAGTTTCTGCAGAAGAGATTCAGTTCAGGAGTTTCAGGGCATGAGATTCAGGACATGAGTTTCAGGGCAGGATTTTCTGAACATGAGATTCAGGGCATGAGTTTCAGGGCAGGAGATTAAGTGCATGAGATTCAGGGCATGAGTTGCAAGGCATGAGATTCAGGGCAGGAGTTTCAGGGAATGAGAATCAGGGCATGAGTTTCAGGTCACTAGATTCAGGACAGGAGTTTCAGGGCATGTGATTCAGGGCATGAGTGTCAGGGCAGGATATTCAGGGCAGGAGTTTCAGGGCATGTGATTCAGGGCATGACTTTCAGGGCAGGAGATTCAGGGCAGGAGTTTCATTGCAGTAGTTTCTGCAGAAGAGATTCAAGGCATGAGTTTAAGGGCATGTGATTCAGGACAGGAGATTCGGGACAGGAGTTTCAGGGCAGGAGTTTCAGGGCTTGTGTTTCA
Organism: Mobula birostris; assembly: GCF_030028105.1. Taxonomy (NCBI): domain Eukaryota; kingdom Metazoa; phylum Chordata; class Chondrichthyes; order Myliobatiformes; family Myliobatidae; genus Mobula; species Mobula birostris. Next base: position 148,058 of record NW_027278324.1, read on the forward strand.
GGGCTTGAGATTCGGGGCTGGAGATTCAGGGCAGGAGTTTCAGGGCATGTGATTCAGGGCATGACTTATACCGCAGGAGATTCAGGGCAGGAGTTCAGTGCTGTAGTTTCTGCAGAAGTGATTCAGGGCAGGAGTTTCAGGGCATGAGATGCAGGGCATGAGTTTCAGGGCAGGAGATTCAGGGCTGGAGTTTCAGGGCTGGAGTTTCAGAGCATTAGATTCAGGGCAGAAGTTTCAGTGCATGATATTCAGGGCAGGAGTTTCAGGACATATGATTCAGGGCAGGAGATTCAGGGCAGGAATTTCAGTGCTGTAGTTTCTGCAGAAGTGATTCAGGGCAGGAGTTTCAGGGCATGAGATGCAGGGCATGAGTTTCAGGGCAGGAGATTCAGGGCTGGAGTTTCAGGGCATGAGTTTCAGAGCATTAGATTCAGGGCAGAAGTTTCAGTGCATGATATTCAGGGCATGAGTTTCAGGGCACTAGATTCAGGGCAGGAGTTTCAGGGCATGAGATTCAGGGCAGGAGTTTCAGGACATATGATTCAGGGCATGAGTTTCAGGGCACTAGATTCAGGGCAGGAGTTTCAGGGCATGAGATTCAGGCCAGGAGTTTCAGGGCATGTGATTCAGGGCAGGAGATTCGGGACAGGAGTTTCTGGGCAGGAGATTCAGAGCAGGAGTTTCAGAGCAGTAGATTCAGGGCATTAGTTTCAGGGCATGAGATTCATGGCAGGAGTTTCAGGGCATGAGATTCAGGACATGAGTTTCAGGGCAGGAGAATCAGTGCATGAGATTCAGGGCATGAGTTGCAAGGCATGAGATTCAGGGCAGGAGTTTCAGGGAATGAGATTCAGGGCAAGAGTTTTAGGGCAGGAGATTCAGGGCAGGAGTTTCTGGGCATGAGAATCAGGGCATGAGTTTCAGGTCACTAGATTCAGGGCAGGAGTTTAGGGGCATGTGATTCAGGGCATGAGTTTCAGGGCAGGATATTCAGGGCAGGAGTTTCAGGGCATGTGATTCAGGGCATGACTTTCAGGGCAGGAAATTCAGGGCAGGAGTTTCAGTGTTGTAGTTTCTGCAGAAGAGATTCAAGGCAGGAGTTTAAGGGCATGTGATTCAGGGCAGGAGATTCGGGACAGGAGTTTCAGGGCAGGAGTTTCAGGGCTTGTGTTTCAGGGCTTGAGATTCAGGGCTGGAGATTCAGTGCAGGAGTTTCAGGGCATGAGATTCAGGGCATGAGTTTCATGGCAGGAGATTCATGGCAGGATTTTCAGGGCATGTGATTCAGTGCATGAGTTTCAGGGCAGGAGATTCAGTGCAGGTGATTCAGTAAAGGAGTTTTAGGGCATGAGATTCAGGGCATGAGTTTCAGTGTAGTAGATTCAGGGCATGTCATTCAGGGCATGACTTACAGCGCAGGAGATTCAGGGCAGGAGTTCAGAGCTGTAGTTTCTGCAGAAGAGATTCAGCGCAGGAGTTTTAGGGCATGTGATTCAGGGCATTAGTTTCAGGGCATGGGATTCAGGGCAGTAGTTTCAGGGATCGAGATTCAGGGAAGGAGTTTCAAGGCATGATATTCAGGGCATGAGTTTCAGGGCACTAGATTCAGGGCAGGAGTTTCAGGGCATAAGATTCAGGGCAGGAGATTCAGGGCAGGAGTTTCAGTGCTGTAGTTTCTGCAGAAGAGATTCAGTTCAGGAGTTTCAGGGCATGAGATTCAGGACATGAGTTTCAGGGCAGGATTTTCTGAACATGAGATTCAGGGCATGAGTTTCAGGGCAGGAGATTCAGTGCATGAGATTCAGGGCATGAGTTGCAAGGCATGAGATTCAGGGCAGGAGTTTCAGGGAATGAGAATCAGGGCATGAGTTTCAGGTCACTAGATTCAGGACAGGAGTTTCAGGGCATGTGATTCAGGGCATGAGTGTCAGGGCAGGATATTCAGGGCAGGAGTTTCAGGGCATGTGATTCAGGGCATGACTTTCAGGGCAGGAGATTCAGGGCAGGAGTTTCATTGCAGTAGTTTCTGCAGAAGAGATTCAAGGCATGAGTTTAAGGGCATGTGATTCAGGACAGGAGATTCGGGACAGGAGTTTCAGGGCAGGAGTTTCAGGGCTTGTGTTTCAGGGCTTGAGATTCGGGGCTGGAGATTCAGTGCAGGAGTTTCAGGGCATGTGATTCAGGGCATGACTTATACCGCAGGAGATTCAGGGCAGGAGTTCAGTGCTGTAGTTTCTGCAGAAGAGATTCAGGGCTGGAGTTTCAGGGCATGAGTTTCAGAGCATTAGATTCAGGGCAGAAGTTTCAGGGCATGATATTCAGGGCATGAGTTTCAGGGCATATGTTTCAGGGCATGACTTTCAGGGCAGGAGATTCAGGGCAGGAATTTCAGTGCTGTAGTTTCTGCAGAAGAGATTCAGGGCAGGAGTTTCAGGGCATGTGATTCAGGGCAGGAGATTCGGGACAGGAGTTTCTGAGCATGAGATTCAGGGCATGAGTTTAAGGGCAGGAGATTCAGTGCATGAGATTCAGGGCATGAGTTGCAAGGCATGAGATTCAGGGCAGGAGTTTCAGGGAATGAGATTCAGGGCAGTAGTTCCAGGGAACGAGATTCAGGGAAGGAGTTTCAAGGCATGATATTCAGGGCATGAGTTTCAGGGCATGTGATTCAGGGCATGAGTTTCAGGGCAGGAGATTCAGGGCAGGAGATTCAGTAAAGGAGTTTTAGGGCATGAGATTCAGGGCATGAGTTTCAGGGTAGTAGATTCAGGGAATGTGATTCAGGGCATGACTTACAACGCAGGAGATTCAGGGCAGGAGTTCAGTGCTGTAGATTCTGCAGAAGAGATTCAGCGCAGGAGTTTTAGGGCATGTGATTCAGGGTATTAGTTTCAGGGCATGAGATTCAGGGCAGTAGTTTCAGGGATCGAGATTCAGGGAAGGAGTTTCAAGGCATGATATTCAGGGCATGAGTTTCAGGGCACTAGATTCAGGGCAGGAGTTTCAGGGCATAAGATTCAGGGCAGGAGATTCAGGGCAGGAGTTTCAGTGCTGTAGTTTCTGCAGAAGAGATTCAGTTCAGGAGTTTCAGGGCATGAGATTCAGGACATGAGTTTCAGGGCAGGATTTTCTGAACATGAGATTCAGGGCATGAGTTTCAGGGCAGGAGATTCAGTGCATGAGATTCAGGGCATGAGTTGCAAGGCATGAGATTCAGGGCAGGAGTTTCAGGGAATGAGAATCAGGGCATGAGTTTCAGGTCACTAGATTCAGGACAGGAGTTTCAGGGCATGTGATTCAGGGCATGAGTGTCAGGGCAGAATATTCAGGGCAGGAGTTTCAGGGCATGTGATTCAGGGCATGACTTTCAGGGCAGGAGATTCAGGGCAGGAGTTTCATTGCAGTAGTTTCTGCAGAAGAGATTCAAGGCATGAGTTTAAGGGCATGTGATTCAGGACAGGAGATTCGGGACAGGAGTTTCAGGGCAGGAGTTTCAGGGCTTGTGTTTCAGGGCTTGAGATTCGGGGCTGGAGATTCAGTGCAGGAGTTTCAGGGCATGTGATTCAGGGCATGACTTATACCGCAGGAGATTCAGGGCAGGAGTTCAGTGCTGTAGTTTCTGCAGAAGTGATTCAGGGCAGGAGTTTCAGGGCATGAGATGCAGGGCATGAGTTTCAGGGCAGGAGATTCAGGGCTGGAGTTTCAGGGCTGGAGTTTCAGAGCATTAGATTCAGGGCAGAAGTTTCAGTGCATGATATTCAGGGCATGAGTTTCAGGGCACTAGATTCAGGGCAGGAGTTTCAAGGCATGAGATTCAGGGCAGGAGTTTCAGGACATATGATTCAGGGCATGACTTTCAGGGCAGGAGATTCAGGGCAGGAATTTCAGTGCTGTAGTTTCTGCAGAAGTGATTCAGGGCAGGAGTTTCAGGGCATGAGATGCAGGGCATGAGTTTCAGGGCAGGAGATTCAGGGCTGGAGTTTCAGGGCATGAGTTTCAGAGCATTAGATTCAGGGCAGAAGTTTCAGTGCATGATATTCAGGGCATGAGTTTCAGGGCACTAGATTCAGGGCAGGAGTTTCAGGGCATGAGATTCAGGGCAGGAGTTTCAGGACATATGATTCAGGGCATGAGTTTCAGGGCACTAGATTCAGGGCAGGAGTTTCAGGGCATGAGATTCAGGCCAGGAGTTTCAGGGCATGTGATTCAGGGCAGGAGATTCGGGACAGGAGTTTCTGGGCAGGAGATTCAGAGCAGGAGTTTCAGAGCAGTAGATTCAGGGCATTAGTTTCAGGGCATGAGATTCATGGCAGGAGTTTCTGGGCATGAGATTCAGGACATGAGTTTCAGGGCAGGAGAATCAGTGCATGAGATTCAGGGCATGAGTTGCAAGGCATGAGATTCAGGGCAGGAGTTTCAGGGAATGAGATTCAGGGCAAGAGTTTTAGGGCAGGAGATTCAGGGCAGGAGTTTCTGGGCATGAGAATCAGGGCATGAGTTTCAGGTCACTAGATTCAGGGCAGGAGTTTAGGGGCATGTGATTCAGGGCATGAGTTTCAGGGCAGGATATTCAGGGCAGGAGTTTCAGGGCATGTGATTCAGGGCATGACTTTCAGGGCAGGAAATTCAGGGCAGGAGTTTCAGTGTTGTAGTTTCTGCAGAAGAGATTCAAGGCAGGAGTTTAAGGGCATGTGATTCAGGGCAGGAGATTCGGGACAGGAGTTTCAGGGCAGGAGTTTCAGGGCTTGTGTTTCAGGGCTTGAGATTCAGGGCTGGAGATTCAGTGCAGGAGTTTCAGGGCATGAGATTCAGGGCATGAGTTTCATGGCAGGAGATTCATGGCAGGAGTTTCAGGGCATGTGATTCAGTGCATGAGTTTCAGGGCAGGAGATTCAGTGCAGGTGATTCAGTAAAGGAGTTTTAGGGCATGAGATTCAGGGCATGAGTTTCAGTGTAGTAGATTCAGGGCATGTGATTCAGGGCATGACTTACAGCGCAGGAGATTCAGGGCAGGAGTTCAGAGCTGTAGTTTCTGCAGAAGAGATTCAGCGCAGGAGTTTTAGGGCATGTGATTCAGGGCATTAGTTTCAGGGCATGGGATTCAGGGCAGTAGTTTCAGGGATCGAGATTCAGGGAAGGAGTTTCAAGGCATGATATTCAGGGCATGAGTTTCAGGGCACTAGATTCAGGGCAGGAGTTTCAGGGCATAAGATTCAGGGCAGGAGATTCAGGGCAGGAGTTTCAGTGCTGTAGTTTCTGCAGAAGAGATTCAGTTCAGGAGTTTCAGGGCATGAGATTCAGGACATGAGTTTCAGGGCAGGATTTTCTGAACATGAGATTCAGGGCATGAGTTTCAGGGCAGGAGATTCAGTGCATGAGATTCAGGGCATGAGTTGCAAGGCATGAGATTCAGGGCAGGAGTTTCAGGGAATGAGAATCAGGGCATGAGTTTCAGGTCACTAGATTCAGGACAGGAGTTTCAGGGCATGTGATTCAGGGCATGAGTGTCAGGGCAGGATATTCAGGGCAGGAGTTTCAGGGCATGTGATTCAGGGCATGACTTTCAGGGCAGGAGATTCAGGGCAGGAGTTTCATTGCAGTAGTTTCTGCAGAAGAGATTCAAGGCATGAGTTTAAGGGCATGTGATTCAGGACAGGAGATTCGGGACAGGAGTTTCAGGGCAGGAGTTTCAGGGCTTGTGTTTCAGGGCTTGAGATTCGGGGCTGGAGATTCAGTGCAGGAGTTTCAGGGCATGTGATTCAGGGCATGACTTATACCGCAGGAGATTCAGGGCAGGAGTTCAGTGCTGTAGTTTCTGCAGAAGAGATTCAGGGCTGGAGTTTCAGGGCATGAGTTTCAGAGCATTAGATTCAGGGCAGAAGTTTCAGGGCATGATATTCAGGGCATGAGTTTCAGGGCACTAGATTCAGGGCAGGAGTTTCAGGGCATGAGATTCAGGGCAGGAGTTTCAGGGCATATGTTTCAGGGCATGACTTTCAGGGCATGTGATTCAGGGCAGGAGATTCGGGACAGGAGTTTCTGGGCAGGAGATTCAGAGCAGGAGTTTCAGAGCAGTTGATTCAGGGCATTAGTTTCAGGGCATGAGATTCATGGCAGGAATTTCAGGGCATGAGATTCAGGACATGAGTTTCAGGGCAGGAGTTTCTGAGCATGAGATTCAGGGCATGAGTTTAAGGGCAGGAGATTCAGTGCATGAGATTCAGGGCATGAGTTGCAAGGCATGAGATTCAGGGCAGGAGTTTCAGGGAATGAGATTCAGGGCAGTAGTTCCAGGGAACGAGATTCAGGGAAGGAGTTTCAAGGCATGATATTCAGGGCATGAGTTTCATGGCACTAGATTCAGGGCAGGAGTTTCAGGGCATGAGATTCAGGGCAGGAGTTTCAGGGCATGTGATTCAGGGCATGACTTTCAGGGCAGGAGATTCAGGGCAGGAGTTTCAATGCTGTAGTTTCTGCAGAAGAGATGCAGGGCAGGAGTTTCAGGGCATGTGATTCAGGGCAGGAGATTCGGGACAGGAGTTTCAGGGCAGGAGATTCAGAGCAGGAGTTTCAGGGCATGTGATTCAGGGCATGACTTATAGCGCAGGAGTTTCAGGGCAGGATATCAGTGCTGTAGTTTCTGCAGAAGCGGTTCAGGGCAGGAGTTTCAGGGCATGAGATGCAGGGCATGAGTTTCAGGGTAGTAGATTCAGGGCATGTGATTCAGGGCATGACTTACAGCGCAGGAGATTCAGGGCAGGAGTTCAGAGCTGTAGTTTCTGCAGAAGAGATTCAGCGCAGGAGTTTTAGGGCATGTGATTCAGGGCATTAGTTTCAGGGCATGAGATTCAGGGCAGTAGTTTCAGGGATCTAGATTCAGGGAAGGAGTTTCAAGGCATGATATTCAGGGCATGAGTTTCAGGGCGCTTGAATCAGGGCAGGAGGTTCAGGGCATGAGATTCAGGGCAGGAGTTTCAGGGCTTGTGATTCAGGGCATGACTTTCAGAGCAGGAGTTTCAGTGCTGTAGTGTCTGCAGAAGAGATTCAGGGCAGGAGTTTCAGGGCATGAGATTCAGGACATGAGTTTCAGGGCAGGAGTTTCTGGACATGAGATTCAGGGCATGAGTTTCAAGGCAGGAGATTCATTGCATGAGATTCAGGGCATGAGTTGCAAGCCATGAGATTCAGGGCAGGAGTTTCAGCCAATGAGATTCAGGGCATGAGTTTTAAGGCAGGAGATTCAGGGCAGGAGTTTCAGGGCATGTGATTCAGGGCATGAGTTTCAACGCAGGATGTTCAGGGCAGGAGTTTCAGGGCATGTGATTCAGGGCATGAGTTTCAGGGTAGTAGATTCAGGGCATGTGATTCAGGGCATGACTTACAACGCAGGAGATTCAGGGCAGTAGTTCAGTGCTGTAGTTTCAGCCGAAGAGATTCAGCGCAGGAGTTTTAGGGCATGTGATTCAGGGCATGAGTTTCAGGTCACTAGATTCAGGGCAGGAGTTTCAGGGCATGTGATTCAGGGCATGAGTTTCGGGGCAGGAGATTCAGGGCAGGAGTTTCTGGGCATGAGAATCAGGGCATGAGTTTCAGGTCACTAGATTCAGGGCAGGAGTTTCAGGGCATGTTATTCAGGGCATGAGTGTCAGGGCAGGATATTCACGGCAGGAGTTTCAGGGCATGTGATTCAGGGCATGACTTTCAGGGCAGGAGATTCAGGGCAGGAGTTTCAGTGCTGTAGTTTATGCAGAAGAGATTCAATGCAGGAGTTTTAGGGCATGTGATTCAGGGCAGGAGATTCGGGACAGGAGTTTCAGGGCTTGTGTTTCAGGGCTTGAGATTCAGGGCTGGAGATTCAGTGCAGGAGTTTCAGGGCATGAGTTTCAGGGCAGGAGATTCAGGGCAGGAGATTCAGTAAAGGAGTTTTAGGGCATGAGATTCAGGGCATGAGTTTCAGGGTAGTAGATTAAGGGAATGTGATTCAGGGCATGACTTACAACGCAGGAGATTCAAGGCAGGAGTTCAGTGCTGTAGATTCTGCAGAAGAGATTCAGCGCAGGAGTTTTAGGGCATGTGATTCAGGGTATTAGTTTCAGGGCACTAGATTCAGGGCAGGAGATTCAGGGCAGGAGTTTCAGTGCTGTAGTTTCTGCAGAAGAGATTCAGTTCAGGAGTTTCAGGGCATGAGATTCAGGATATGAGTTTCAGGGCAGGATTTTCTGAACATGAGATTCAGGGCATGAGTTTCAGGGCAGGAGATTCAGTGCATGAGATTCAGGGCATGAGTTGCAAGGCATGAGATTCAGGGCAGGAGTTTCAGGGAATGAGAATCAGGGCATGAGTTTCAGGTCACTAGATTCAGGACAGGAGTTTCAGGACATGTGATTCAGGGCATGAGTGTCAGGGCAGGATATTCAGGGCAGGAGTTTCAGGGCATGTGATTCAGGGCATGACTTTCAGGGCAGGAGATTCAGGGCAGGAGTTTCATTGCAGTAGTTTCTGCAGAAGAGATTCAAGGCATGAGTTTAAGGGCATGTGATTCAGGACAGGAGATTCGGGACAGGAGTTTCAGGGCAGGAGTTTCAGGGCTTGTGTTTCAGGGCTTGAGATTCGGGGCTGGAGATTCAGTGCAGGAGTTTCAGGGCATGTGATTCAGGGCATGACTTATACCGCAGGAGATTCAGGGCAGGAGTTCAGTGCTGTAGTTTCTGCAGAAGTGATTCAGGGCAGGAGTTTCAGGGCATGAGATGCAGGGCATGAGTTTCAGGGCAGGAGATTCATGGCTGGAGTTTCAGGGCTGGAGTTTCAGAGCATTAGATTCAGGGCAGAAGTTTCAGTGCATGATATTCAGGGCATGAGTTTCAGGGCACTAGATTCAAGGCAGGAGTTTCAGGGCATGAGATTCAGGGCAGGAGTTTCAGGACATATGATTCAGGGCATGACTTTCAGGGCAGGAGATTCAGGGCAGTAGTTTCAGGGATCGAGATTCAGGGAAGGAGTTTCAAGGCATGATATTCAGGGCATGAGTTTCAGGGCACTAGATTCAGGGCAGGAGTTTCAGGGCATGAGATTCATGGCAGGAGTTTCAGGGCATGAGATTCAGGACATGAGTTTCAGGGCAGGAGAATCAGTGCATGAGATTCAGGGCATGAGTTGCAAGGCATGAGATTCAGGGCAGGAGTTTCAGGGAATGAGATTCAGGGCATGAGTTTTAGGGCAGGAGATTCAGGGCAGGAGTTTCTGGGCATGAGAATCAGGGCATGAGTTTCAGGTCACTAGATTCAGGGCAGGAGTTTAGGGGCATGTGATTCAGGGCATGAGTTTCAGGGCAGGATATTCAGGGCAGGAGTTTCAGGGCATGTGATTCAGTGCATGACTTTCAGGGCAGGAAATTCAGGGCAGGAGTTTCAGGGCATGAGATTCAGGGCAGGAGTTTCAGGGCATGTGATTCAGGGCATGACTTTCAGGGCAGGAGATTCAGGGCAGAAGTTCACTGCTGTGGTTTCTGCAGAAGAGATTCAGGGCAGGAGTTTCAGGGCATGTGAATCAGGGCATTAGTTTCAGGGCTTGTGATTCAGGGCATGACTTTCAGGGCAGGAGTTTCAGTGCTGTAGTGTCTGCAGAAGAGATTCAGGGCAGGAGTTTCAGGGCATGAGATTCAGCACATGAGTTTCAGGGCAGGAGTTTCTGGACATGAGATTCAGGGCATGAGTTTCAAGGCAAGAGATTCATTGCATGAGATTCAGGGCTTGAGTTGCAAGCCATGAGATTCAGGGCAGGAGTTTCAGGGAATGAGATTCAGGGCATGAGTTTTAAGGCAGGAGATTCAGGGCAGGAGTTTCAGGGCATGTGATTCAGGGCATGAGTTTCAAGGCAGGATGTTCAGGGCAGGAGTTTCAGGGCATGTGATTCAGGGCATGAGTTTCAGGGTAGTAGATTCAGGGCATGTGATTCAGGGCATGACTTACAGCGCAGGAGATTCAGGGCAGGAGTTCAGTGCTGTAGTTTCAGCCGAAGAGATTCAGCGCAGGAGTTTTAGGGCATGTGATTCAGGGCATGAGATTCAGGTCACTAGATTCAGGGCAGGAGTTTCAGGGCATGTGATTCAGGGCATGAGTTTCAGGGCAGGAGATTCAGGGCAGGAGATTCAGTAAAGGAGTTTTAGGGCATGAGATTCAGGGCATGAGTTTCAGGGTAGTAGATTCAGGGAATGTGATTCAGGGCATGACTTACAACGCAGGAGATTCAGGGCAGGAGTTCAGTGCTGTAGATTCTGCAGAAGAGATTCAGCGCAGGAGTTTTAGGGCATGTGATTCAGGGTATTAGTTTCAGGGCATGAGATTCAGGGCAGTAGTTTCAGGGATCGAGATTCAGGGAAGGAGTTTCAAGGCATGATATTCAGGGCATGAGTTTCAGGGCACTAGATTCAGGGCAGGAGTTTCAGGGCATAAGATTCAGGGCAGGAGATTCAGGGCAGGAGTTTCAGTGCTGTAGTTTCTGCAGAAGAGATTCAGTTCAGGAGTTTCAGGGCATGAGATTCAGGACATGAGTTTCAGGGCAGGATTTTCTGAACATGAGATTCAGGGCATGAGTTTCAGGGCAGGAGATTAAGTGCATGAGATTCAGGGCATGAGTTGCAAGGCATGAGATTCAGGGCAGGAGTTTCAGGGAATGAGAATCAGGGCATGAGTTTCAGGTCACTAGATTCAGGACAGGAGTTTCAGGGCATGTGATTCAGGGCATGAGTGTCAGGGCAGGATATTCAGGGCAGGAGTTTCAGGGCATGTGATTCAGGGCATGACTTTCAGGGCAGGAGATTCAGGGCAGGAGTTTCATTGCAGTAGTTTCTGCAGAAGAGATTCAAGGCATGAGTTTAAGGGCATGTGATTCAGGACAGGAGATTCGGGACAGGAGTTTCAGGGCAGGAGTTTCAGGGCTTGTGTTTCAGGGCTTGAGATTCGGGGCTGGAGATTCAGTGCAGGAGTTTCAGGGCATGTGATTCAGGGCATGACTTATACCGCAGGAGATTCAGGGCAGGAGTTCAGTGCTGTAGTTTCTGCAGAAGTGATTCAGGGCAGGAGTTTCAGGGCATGAGATGCAGGGCATGAGTTTCAGGGCAGGAGATTCAGGGCTGGAGTTTCAGGGCTGGAGTTTCAGAGCATTAGATTCAGGGCAGAAGTTTCAGTGCATGATATTCAGGGCAGGAGTTTCAGGACATATGATTCAGGGCAGGAGATTCAGGGCAGGAATTTCAGTGCTGTAGTTTCTGCAGAAGTGATTCAGGGCAGGAGTTTCAGGGCATGAGATGCAGGGCATGAGTTTCAGGGCAGGAGATTCAGGGCTGGAGTTTCAGGGCATGAGTTTCAGAGCATTAGATTCAGGGCAGAAGTTTCAGTGCATGATATTCAGGGCATGAGTTTCAGGGCACTAGATTCAGGGCAGGAGTTTCAGGGCATGAGATTCAGGGCAGGAGTTTCAGGACATATGATTCAGGGCATGAGTTTCAGGGCACTAGATTCAGGGCAGGAGTTTCAGGGCATGAGATTCAGGCCAGGAGTTTCAGGGCATGTGATTCAGGGCAGGAGATTCGGGACAGGAGTTTCTGGGCAGGAGATTCAGAGCAGGAGTTTCAGAGCAGTAGATTCAGGGCATTAGTTTCAGGGCATGAGATTCATGGCAGGAGTTTCAGGGCATGAGATTCAGGACATGAGTTTCAGGGCAGGAGAATCAGTGCATGAGATTCAGGGCATGAGTTGCAAGGCATGAGATTCAGGGCAGGAGTTTCAGGGAATGAGATTCAGGGCAAGAGTTTTAGGGCAGGAGATTCAGGGCAGGAGTTTCTGGGCATGAGAATCAGGGCATGAGTTTCAGGTCACTAGATTCAGGGCAGGAGTTTAGGGGCATGTGATTCAGGGCATGAGTTTCAGGGCAGGATATTCAGGGCAGGAGTTTCAGGGCATATGATTCAGGGCATGACTTTCAGGGCAGGAAATTCAGGGCAGGAGTTTCAGTGTTGTAGTTTCTGCAGAAGAGATTCAAGGCAGGAGTTTAAGGGCATGTGATTCAGGGCAGGAGATTCGGGACAGGAGTTTCAGGGCAGGAGTTTCAGGGCTTGTGTTTCAGGGCTTGAGATTCAGGGCTGGAGATTCAGTGCAGGAGTTTCAGGGCATGAGATTCAGGGCATGAGTTTCATGGCAGGAGATTCATGGCAGGAGTTTCAGGGCATGTGATTCAGTGCATGAGTTTCAGGGCAGGAGATTCAGTGCAGGTGATTCAGTAAAGGAGTTTTAGGGCATGAGATTCAGGGCATGAGTTTCAGTGTAGTAGATTCAGGGCATGTCATTCAGGGCATGACTTACAGCGCAGGAGATTCAGGGCAGGAGTTCAGAGCTGTAGTTTCTGCAGAAGAGATTCAGCGCAGGAGTTTTAGGGCATGTGATTCAGGGCATTAGTTTCAGGGCATGGGATTCAGGGCAGTAGTTTCAGGGATCGAGATTCAGGGAAGGAGTTTCAAGGCATGATATTCAGGGCATGAGTTTCAGGGCACTAGATTCAGGGCAGGAGTTTCAGGGCATAAGATTCAGGGCAGGAGATTCAGGGCAGGAGTTTCAGTGCTGTAGTTTCTGCAGAAGAGATTCAGTTCAGGAGTTTCAGGGCATGAGATTCAGGACATGAGTTTCAGGGCAGGATTTTCTGAACATGAGATTCAGGGCATGAGTTTCAGGGCAGGAGATTCAGTGCATGAGATTCAGGGCATGAGTTGCAAGGCATGAGATTCAGGGCAGGAGTTTCAGGGAATGAGAATCAGGGCATGAGTTTCAGGTCACTAGATTCAGGACAGGAGTTTCAGGGCATGTGATTCAGGGCATGAGTGTCAGGGCAGGATATTCAGGGCAGGAGTTTCAGGGCATGTGATTCAGGGCATGACTTTCAGGGCAGGAGATTCAGGGCAGGAGTTTCATTGCAGTAGTTTCTGCAGAAGAGATTCAAGGCATGAGTTTAAGGGCATGTGATTCAGGACAGGAGATTCGGGACAGGAGTTTCAGGGCAGGAGTTTCAGGGCTTGTGTTTCAGGGCTTGAGATTCGGGGCTGGAGATTCAGTGCAGGAGTTTCAGGGCATGTGATTCAGGGCATGACTTATACCGCAGGAGATTCAGGGCAGGAGTTCAGTGCTGTAGTTTCTGCAGAAGAGATTCAGGGCTGGAGTTTCAGGGCATGAGTTTCAGAGCATTAGATTCAGGGCAGAAGTTTCAGGGCATGATATTCAGGGCATGAGTTTCAGGGCACTAGATTCAGGGCAGGAGTTTCAGGGCATGAGATTCAGGGCAGGAGTTTCAGGGCATATGTTTCAGGGCATGACTTTCAGGGCAGGAGATTCAGGGCAGGAATTTCAGTGCTGTAGTTTCTGCAGAAGAGATTCAGGGCAGGAGTTTCAGGGCATGGGATTCAGGGCAGGAGATTCGGGACAGGAGTTTCTGGGCAGGAGATTCAGAGCAGGAGTTTCAGAGCAGTTGATTCAGGGCATTAGTTTCAGGGCATGAGATTCATGGCAGGAATTTCAGGGCATGAGATTCAGGACATGAGTTTCAGGGCAGGAGTTTCTGAGCATGAGATTCAGGGCATGAGTTTAAGGGCAGGAGATTCAGTGCATGAGATTCAGGGCATGAGTTGCAAGGCATGAGATTCAGGGCAGGAGTTTCAGGGAATGAGATTCAGGGCAGTAGTTCCAGAGAACGAGATTCAGGGAAGGAGTTTCAAGGCATGATATTCAGGGCATGAGTTTCAGGGCATGTGATTCAGGGCATGAGTTTCAGGGCAGGAGATTCAGGGCAGGAGATTCAGTAAAGGAGTTTTAGGGCATGAGATTCAGGGCATGAGTTTCAGGGTAGTAGATTCAGGGAATGTGATTCAGGGCATGACTTACAACGCAGGAGATTCAGGGCAAGAGTTCAGTGCTGTAGATTCTGCAGAAGAGATTCAGCGCAGGAGTTTTAGGGCATGTGATTCAGGGTATTAGTTTCAGGGCATGAGATTCAGGGCAGTAGTTTCAGGGATCGAGATTCAGGGAAGGAGTTTCAAGGCATGATATTCAGGGCATGAGTTTCAGGGCACTAGATTCAGGGCAGGAGTTTCAGGGCATAAGATTCAGGGCAGGAGATTCAGGGCAGGAGTTTCAGTGCTGTAGTTTCTGCAGAAGAGATTCAGTTCAGGAGTTTCAGGGCATGAGATTCAGGACATGAGTTTCAGGGCAGGATTTTCTGAACATGAGATTCAGGGGCATGAGTTTCAGGGCAGAGATTCAGTGCATGAGATTCAGGGCATGAGTTGCAAGGCATGAGATTCAGGGCAGGAGTTTCAGGGAATGAGAATCAGGGCATGAGTTTCAGGTCACTAGATTCAGGACAGGAGTTTCAGGGCATGTGATTCAGGGCATGAGTGTCAGGGCAGGATATTCAGGGCAGGAGTTTCAGGGCATGTGATTCAGGGCATGACTTTCAGGGCAGGAGATTCAGGGCAGGAGTTTCATTGCAGTAGTTTCTGCAGAAGAGATTCAAGGCATGAGTTTAAGGGCATGTGATTCAGGACAGGAGATTCGGGACAGGAGTTTCAGGGCAGGAGTTTCAGGGCTTGTGTTTCAGGGCTTGAGATTCGGGGCTGGAGATTCAGTGCAGGAGTTTCAGGGCATGTGATTCAGGGCATGACTTATACCGCAGGAGATTCAGGGCAGGAGTTCAGTGCTGTAGTTTCTGCAGAAGTGATTCAGGGCAGGAGTTTCAGGGCATGAGATGCAGGGCATGAGTTTCAGGGCAGGAGATTCAGGGCTGGAGTTTCAGGGCTGGAGTTTCAGAGCATTAGATTCAGGGCAGAAGTTTCAGTGCATGATATTCAGGGCATGAGTTTCAGGGCACTAGATTCAGGGCAGGAGTTTCAAGGCATGAGATTCAGGGCAGGAGTTTCAGGACATATGATTCAGGGCATGACTTTCAGGGCAGGAGATTCAGGGCAGGAATTTCAGTGCTGTAGTTTCTGCAGAAGTGATTCAGGGCAGGAGTTTCAGGGCATGAGATGCAGGGCATGAGTTTCAGGGCAGGAGATTCAGGGCTGGAGTTTCAGGGCATGAGTTTCAGAGCATTAGATTCAGGGCAGAAGTTTCAGTGCATGATATTCAGGGCATGAGTTTCAGGGCACTAGATTCAGGGCAGGAGTTTCAGGGCATGAGATTCAGGGCAGGAGTTTCAGGACATATGATTCAGGGCATGAGTTTCAGGGCACTAGATTCAGGGCAGGAGTTTCAGGGCATGAGATTCAGGCCAGGAGTTTCAGGGCATGTGATTCAGGGCAGGAGATTCGGGACAGGAGTTTCTGGGCAGGAGATTCAGAGCAGGAGTTTCAGAGCAGTAGATTCAGGGCATTAGTTTCAGGGCATGAGATTCATGGCAGGAGTTTCAGGGCATGAGATTCAGGACATGAGTTTCAGGGCAGGAGAATCAGTGCATGAGATTCAGGGCATGAGTTGCAAGGCATGAGATTCAGGGCAGGAGTTTCAGGGAATGAGATTCAGGGCAAGAGTTTTAGGGCAGGAGATTCAGGGCAGGAGTTTCTGGGCATGAGAATCAGGGCATGAGTTTCAGGTCACTAGATTCAGGGCAGGAGTTTAGGGGCATGTGATTCAGGGCATGAGTTTCAGGGCAGGAGTTTCAGGGCATGTGATTCAGGGCATGACTTTCAGGGCAGGAAATTCAGGGCAGGAGTTTCAGTGTTGTAGTTTCTGCAGAAGAGATTCAAGGCAGGAGTTTAAGGGCATGTGATTCAGGGCAGGAGATTCGGGACAGGAGTTTCAGGGCAGGAGTTTCAGGGCTTGTGTTTCAGGGCTTGAGATTCAGGGCTGGAGATTCAGTGCAGGAGTTTCAGGGCATGAGATTCAGGGCATGAGTTTCATGGCAGGAGATTCATGGCAGGAGTTTCAGGGCATGTGATTCAGTGCATGAGTTTCAGGGCAGGAGATTCAGTGCAGGTGATTCAGTAAAGGAGTTTTAGGGCATGAGATTCAGGGCATGAGTTTCAGTGTAGTAGATTCAGGGCATGTGATTCAGGGCATGACTTACAGCGCAGGAGATTCAGGGCAGGAGTTCAGAGCTGTAGTTTCTGCAGAAGAGATTCAGCGCAGGAGTTTTAGGGCATGTGATTCAGGGCATTAGTTTCAGGGCATGGGATTCAGGGCAGTAGTTTCAGGGATCGAGATTCAGGGAAGGAGTTTCAAGGCATGATATTCAGGGCATGAGTTTCAGGGCACTAGATTCAGGGCAGGAGTTTCAGGGCATAAGATTCAGGGCAGGAGATTCAGGGCAGGAGTTTCAGTGCTGTAGTTTCTGCAGAAGAGATTCAGTTCAGGAGTTTCAGGGCATGAGATTCAGGACATGAGTTTCAGGGCAGGATTTTCTGAACATGAGATTCAGGGCATGAGTTTCAGGGCAGGAGATTCAGTGCATGAGATTCAGGGCATGAGTTGCAAGGCATGAGATTCAGGGCAGGAGTTTCAGGGAATGAGAATCAGGGCATGAGTTTCAGGTCACTAGATTCAGGACAGGAGTTTCAGGGCATGTGATTCAGGGCATGAGTGTCAGGGCAGGATATTCAGGGCAGGAGTTTCAGGGCATGTGATTCAGGGCATGACTTTCAGGGCAGGAGATTCAGGGCAGGAGTTTCATTGCAGTAGTTTCTGCAGAAGAGATTCAAGGCATGAGTTTAAGGGCATGTGATTCAGGACAGGAGATTCGGGACAGGAGTTTCAGGGCAGGAGTTTCAGGGCTTGTGTTTCAGGGCTTGAGATTCGGGGCTGGAGATTCAGTGCAGGAGTTTCAGGGCATGTGATTCAGGGCATGACTTATACCGCAGGAGATTCAGGGCAGGAGTTCAGTGCTGTAGTTTCTGCAGAAGAGATTCAGGGCTGGAGTTTCAGGGCATGAGTTTCAGAGCATTAGATTCAGGGCAGAAGTTTCAGGGCATGATATTCAGGGCATGAGTTTCAGGGCACTAGATTCAGGGCAGGAGTTTCAGGGCATGAGATTCAGGGCAGGAGTTTCAGGGCATATGTTTCAGGGCATGACTTTCAGGGCATGTGATTCAGGGCAGGAGATTCGGGACAGGAGTTTCTGGGCAGGAGATTCAGAGCAGGAGTTTCAGAGCAGTTGATTCAGGGCATTAGTTTCAGGGCATGAGATTCATGGCAGGAATTTCAGGGCATGAGATTCAGGACATGAGTTTCAGGGCAGGAGTTTCTGAGCATGAGATTCAGGGCATGAGTTTAAGGGCAGGAGATTCAGTGCATGAGATTCAGGGCATGAGTTGCAAGGCATGAGATTCAGGGCAGGAGTTTCAGGGAATGAGATTCAGGGCAGTAGTTCCAGGGAACGAGATTCAGGGAAGGAGTTTCAAGGCATGATATTCAGGGCATGAGTTTCATGGCACTAGATTCAGGGCAGGAGTTTCAGGGCATGAGATTCAGGGCAGGAGTTTCAGGGCATGTGATTCAGGGCATGACTTTCAGGGCAGGAGATTCAGGGCAGGAGTTTCAATGCTGTAGTTTCTGCAGAAGAGATGCAGGGCAGGAGTTTCAGGGCATGTGATTCAGGGCAGGAGATTCGGGACAGGAGTTTCAGGGCAGGAGATTCAGAGCAGGAGTTTCAGGGCATGTGATTCAGGGCATGACTTATAGCGCAGGAGTTTCAGGGCAGGATATCAGTGCTGTAGTTTCTGCAGAAGCGGTTCAGGGCAGGAGTTTCAGGGCATGAGATGCAGGGCATGAGTTTCAGGGTAGTAGATTCAGGGCATGTGATTCAGGGCATGACTTACAGCGCAGGAGATTCAGGGCAGGAGTTCAGAGCTGTAGTTTCTGCAGAAGAGATTCAGCGCAGGAGTTTTAGGGCATGTGATTCAGGGCATTAGTTTCAGGGCATGAGATTCAGGGCAGTAGTTTCAGGGATCTAGATTCAGGGAAGGAGTTTCAAGGCATGATATTCAGGGCATGAGTTTCAGGGCGCTTGAATCAGGGCAGGAGGTTCAGGGCATGAGATTCAGGGCAGGAGTTTCAGGGCTTGTGATTCAGGGCATGACTTTCAGAGCAGGAGTTTCAGTGCTGTAGTGTCTGCAGAAGAGATTCAGGGCAGGAGTTTCAGGGCATGAGATTCAGGACATGAGTTTCAGGGCAGGAGTTTCTGGACATGAGATTCAGGGCATGAGTTTCAAGGCAGGAGATTCATTGCATGAGATTCAGGGCATGAGTTGCAAGCCATGAGATTCAGGGCAGGAGTTTCAGCCAATGAGATTCAGGGCATGAGTTTTAAGGCAGGAGATTCAGGGCAGGAGTTTCAGGGCATGTGATTCAGGGCATGAGTTTCAACGCAGGATGTTCAGGGCAGGAGTTTCAGGGCATGTGATTCAGGGCATGAGTTTCAGGGTAGTAGATTCAGGGCATGTGATTCAGGGCATGACTTACAACGCAGGAGATTCAGGGCAGTAGTTCAGTGCTGTAGTTTCAGCCGAAGAGATTCAGCGCAGGAGTTTTAGGGCATGTGATTCAGGGCATGAGTTTCAGGTCACTAGATTCAGGGCAGGAGTTTCAGGGCATGTGATTCAGGGCATGAGTTTCGGGGCAGGAGATTCAGGGCAGGAGTTTCTGGGCATGAGAATCAGGGCATGAGTTTCAGGTCACTAGATTCAGGGCAGGAGTTTCAGGGCATGTTATTCAGGGCATGAGTGTCAGGGCAGGATATTCACGGCAGGAGTTTCAGGGCATGTGATTCAGGGCATGACTTTCAGGGCAGGAGATTCAGGGCAGGAGTTTCAGTGCTGTAGTTTATGCAGAAGAGATTCAATGCAGGAGTTTTAGGGCATGTGATTCAGGGCAGGAGATTCGGGACAGGAGTTTCAGGGCTTGTGTTTCAGGGCTTGAGATTCAGGGCTGGAGATTCAGTGCAGGAGTTTCAGGGCATGAGTTTCAGGGCAGGAGATTCAGGGCAGGAGATTCAGTAAAGGAGTTTTAGGGCATGAGATTCAGGGCATGAGTTTCAGGGTAGTAGATTAAGGGAATGTGATTCAGGGCATGACTTACAACGCAGGAGATTCAAGGCAGGAGTTCAGTGCTGTAGATTCTGCAGAAGAGATTCAGCGCAGGAGTTTTAGGGCATGTGATTCAGGGTATTAGTTTCAGGGCACTAGATTCAGGGCAGGAGATTCAGGGCAGGAGTTTCAGTGCTGTAGTTTCTGCAGAAGAGATTCAGTTCAGGAGTTTCAGGGCATGAGATTCAGGATATGAGTTTCAGGGCAGGATTTTCTGAACATGAGATTCAGGGCATGAGTTTCAGGGCAGGAGATTCAGTGCATGAGATTCAGGGCATGAGTTGCAAGGCATGAGATTCAGGGCAGGAGTTTCAGGGAATGAGAATCAGGGCATGAGTTTCAGGTCACTAGATTCAGGACAGGAGTTTCAGGACATGTGATTCAGGGCATGAGTGTCAGGGCAGGATATTCAGGGCAGGAGTTTCAGGGCATGTGATTCAGGGCATGACTTTCAGGGCAGGAGATTCAGGGCAGGAGTTTCATTGCAGTAGTTTCTGCAGAAGAGATTCAAGGCATGAGTTTAAGGGCATGTGATTCAGGACAGGAGATTCGGGACAGGAGTTTCAGGGCAGGAGTTTCAGGGCTTGTGTTTCAGGGCTTGAGATTCGGGGCTGGAGATTCAGTGCAGGAGTTTCAGGGCATGTGATTCAGGGCATGACTTATACCGCAGGAGATTCAGGGCAGGAGTTCAGTGCTGTAGTTTCTGCAGAAGTGATTCAGGGCAGGAGTTTCAGGGCATGAGATGCAGGGCATGAGTTTCAGGGCAGGAGATTCATGGCTGGAGTTTCAGGGCTGGAGTTTCAGAGCATTAGATTCAGGGCAGAAGTTTCAGTGCATGATATTCAGGGCATGAGTTTCAGGGCACTAGATTCAAGGCAGGAGTTTCAGGGCATGAGATTCAGGGCAGGAGTTTCAGGACATATGATTCAGGGCATGACTTTCAGGGCAGGAGATTCAGGGCAGTAGTTTCAGGGATCGAGATTCAGGGAAGGAGTTTCAAGGCATGATATTCAGGGCATGAGTTTCAGGGCACTAGATTCAGGGCAGGAGTTTCAGGGCATGAGATTCATGGCAGGAGTTTCAGGGCATGAGATTCAGGACATGAGTTTCAGGGCAGGAGAATCAGTGCATGAGATTCAGGGCATGAGTTGCAAGGCATGAGATTCAGGGCAGGAGTTTCAGGGAATGAGATTCAGGGCATGAGTTTTAGGGCAGGAGATTCAGGGCAGGAGTTTCTGGGCATGAGAATCAGGGCATGAGTTTCAGGTCACTAGATTCAGGGCAGGAGTTTAGGGGCATGTGATTCAGGGCATGAGTTTCAGGGCAGGATATTCAGGGCAGGAGTTTCAGGGCATGTGATTCAGTGCATGACTTTCAGGGCAGGAAATTCAGGGCAGGAGTTTCAGGGCATGAGATTCAGGGCAGGAGTTTCAGGGCATGTGATTCAGGGCATGACTTTCAGGGCAGGAGATTCAGGGCAGAAGTTCACTGCTGTGGTTTCTGCAGAAGAGATTCAGGGCAGGAGTTTCAGGGCATGTGAATCAGGGCATTAGTTTCAGGGCTTGTGATTCAGGGCATGACTTTCAGGGCAGGAGTTTCAGTGCTGTAGTGTCTGCAGAAGAGATTCAGGGCAGGAGTTTCAGGGCATGAGATTCAGCACATGAGTTTCAGGGCAGGAGTTTCTGGACATGAGATTCAGGGCATGAGTTTCAAGGCAAGAGATTCATTGCATGAGATTCAGGGCTTGAGTTGCAAGCCATGAGATTCAGGGCAGGAGTTTCAGGGAATGAGATTCAGGGCATGAGTTTTAAGGCAGGAGATTCAGGGCAGGAGTTTCAGGGCATGTGATTCAGGGCATGAGTTTCAAGGCAGGATGTTCAGGGCAGGAGTTTCAGGGCATGTGATTCAGGGCATGAGTTTCAGGGTAGTAGATTCAGGGCATGTGATTCAGGGCATGACTTACAGCGCAGGAGATTCAGGGCAGGAGTTCAGTGCTGTAGTTTCAGCCGAAGAGATTCAGCGCAGGAGTTTTAGGGCATGTGATTCAGGGCATGAGATTCAGGTCACTAGATTCAGGGCAGGAGTTTCAGGGCATGTGATTCAGGGCATGAGTTTCAGGGCAGGAGATTCAGGGCAGGAGATTCAGTAAAGGAGTTTTAGGGCATGAGATTCAGGGCATGAGTTTCAGGGTAGTAGATTCAGGGAATGTGATTCAGGGCATGACTTACAACGCAGGAGATTCAGGGCAGGAGTTCAGTGCTGTAGATTCTGCAGAAGAGATTCAGCGCAGGAGTTTTAGGGCATGTGATTCAGGGTATTAGTTTCAGGGCATGAGATTCAGGGCAGTAGTTTCAGGGATCGAGATTCAGGGAAGGAGTTTCAAGGCATGATATTCAGGGCATGAGTTTCAGGGCACTAGATTCAGGGCAGGAGTTTCAGGGCATAAGATTCAGGGCAGGAGATTCAGGGCAGGAGTTTCAGTGCTGTAGTTTCTGCAGAAGAGATTCAGTTCAGGAGTTTCAGGGCATGAGATTCAGGACATGAGTTTCAGGGCAGGATTTTCTGAACATGAGATTCAGGGCATGAGTTTCAGGGCAGGAGATTAAGTGCATGAGATTCAGGGCATGAGTTGCAAGGCATGAGATTCAGGGCAGGAGTTTCAGGGAATGAGAATCAGGGCATGAGTTTCAGGTCACTAGATTCAGGACAGGAGTTTCAGGGCATGTGATTCAGGGCATGAGTGTCAGGGCAGGATATTCAGGGCAGGAGTTTCAGGGCATGTGATTCAGGGCATGACTTTCAGGGCAGGAGATTCAGGGCAGGAGTTTCATTGCAGTAGTTTCTGCAGAAGAGATTCAAGGCATGAGTTTAAGGGCATGTGATTCAGGACAGGAGATTCGGGACAGGAGTTTCAGGGCAGGAGTTTCAGGGCTTGTGTTTCAGGGCTTGAGATTCGGGGCTGGAGATTCAGTGCAGGAGTTTCAGGGCATGTGATTCAGGGCATGACTTATACCGCAGGAGATTCAGGGCAGGAGTTCAGTGCTGTAGTTTCTGCAGAAGTGATTCAGGGCAGGAGTTTCAGGGCATGAGATGCAGGGCATGAGTTTCAGGGCAGGAGATTCAGGGCTGGAGTTTCAGGGCTGGAGTTTCAGAGCATTAGATTCAGGGCAGAAGTTTCAGTGCATGATATTCAGGGCAGGAGTTTCAGGACATATGATTCAGGGCAGGAGATTCAGGGCAGGAATTTCAGTGCTGTAGTTTCTGCAGAAGTGATTCAGGGCAGGAGTTTCAGGGCATGAGATGCAGGGCATGAGTTTCAGGGCAGGAGATTCAGGGCTGGAGTTTCAGGGCATGAGTTTCAGAGCATTAGATTCAGGGCAGAAGTTTCAGTGCATGATATTCAGGGCATGAGTTTCAGGGCACTAGATTCAGGGCAGGAGTTTCAGGGCATGAGATTCAGGGCAGGAGTTTCAGGACATATGATTCAGGGCATGAGTTTCAGGGCACTAGATTCAGGGCAGGAGTTTCAGGGCATGAGATTCAGGCCAGGAGTTTCAGGGCATGTGATTCAGGGCAGGAGATTCGGGACAGGAGTTTCTGGGCAGGAGATTCAGAGCAGGAGTTTCAGAGCAGTAGATTCAGGGCATTAGTTTCAGGGCATGAGATTCATGGCAGGAGTTTCAGGGCATGAGATTCAGGACATGAGTTTCAGGGCAGGAGAATCAGTGCATGAGATTCAGGGCATGAGTTGCAAGGCATGAGATTCAGGGCAGGAGTTTCAGGGAATGAGATTCAGGGCAAGAGTTTTAGGGCAGGAGATTCAGGGCAGGAGTTTCTGGGCATGAGAATCAGGGCATGAGTTTCAGGTCACTAGATTCAGGGCAGGAGTTTAGGGGCATGTGATTCAGGGCATGAGTTTCAGGGCAGGATATTCAGGGCAGGAGTTTCAGGGCATGTGATTCAGGGCATGACTTTCAGGGCAGGAAATTCAGGGCAGGAGTTTCAGTGTTGTAGTTTCTGCAGAAGAGATTCAAGGCAGGAGTTTAAGGGCATGTGATTCAGGGCAGGAGATTCGGGACAGGAGTTTCAGGGCAGGAGTTTCAGGGCTTGTGTTTCAGGGCTTGAGATTCAGGGCTGGAGATTCAGTGCAGGAGTTTCAGGGCATGAGATTCAGGGCATGAGTTTCATGGCAGGAGATTCATGGCAGGAGTTTCAGGGCATGTGATTCAGTGCATGAGTTTCAGGGCAGGAGATTCAGTGCAGGTGATTCAGTAAAGGAGTTTTAGGGCATGAGATTCAGGGCATGAGTTTCAGTGTAGTAGATTCAGGGCATGTGATTCAGGGCATGACTTACAGCGCAGGAGATTCAGGGCAGGAGTTCAGAGCTGTAGTTTCTGCAGAAGAGATTCAGCGCAGGAGTTTTAGGGCATGTGATTCAGGGCATTAGTTTCAGGGCATGGGATTCAGGGCAGTAGTTTCAGGGATCGAGATTCAGGGAAGGAGTTTCAAGGCATGATATTCAGGGCATGAGTTTCAGGGCACTAGATTCAGGGCAGGAGTTTCAGGGCATAAGATTCAGGGCAGGAGATTCAGGGCAGGAGTTTCAGTGCTGTAGTTTCTGCAGAAGAGATTCAGTTCAGGAGTTTCAGGGCATGAGATTCAGGACATGAGTTTCAGGGCAGGATTTTCTGAACATGAGATTCAGGGCATGAGTTTCAGGGCAGGAGATTCAGTGCATGAGATTCAGGGCATGAGTTGCAAGGCATGAGATTCAGGGCAGGAGTTTCAGGGAATGAGAATCAGGGCATGAGTTTCAGGTCACTAGATTCAGGACAGGAGTTTCAGGGCATGTGATTCAGGGCATGAGTGTCAGGGCAGGATATTCAGGGCAGGAGTTTCAGGGCATGTGATTCAGGGCATGACTTTCAGGGCAGGAGATTCAGGGCAGGAGTTTCATTGCAGTAGTTTCTGCAGAAGAGATTCAAGGCATGAGTTTAAGGGCATGTGATTCAGGACAGGAGATTCGGGACAGGAGTTTCAGGGCAGGAGTTTCAGGGCTTGTGTTTCAGGGCTTGAGATTCGGGGCTGGAGATTCAGTGCAGGAGTTTCAGGGCATGTGATTCAGGGCATGACTTATACCGCAGGAGATTCAGGGCAGGAGTTCAGTGCTGTAGTTTCTGCAGAAGAGATTCAGGGCTGGAGTTTCAGGGCATGAGTTTCAGAGCATTAGATTCAGGGCAGAAGTTTCAGGGCATGATATTCAGGGCATGAGTTTCAGGGCACTAGATTCAGGGCAGGAGTTTCAGGGCATGAGATTCAGGGCAGGAGTTTCAGGGCATATGTTTCAGGGCATGACTTTCAGGGCATGTGATTCAGGGCAGGAGATTCGGGACAGGAGTTTCTGGGCAGGAGATTCAGAGCAGGAGTTTCAGAGCAGTTGATTCAGGGCATTAGTTTCAGGGCATGAGATTCATGGCAGGAATTTCAGGGCATGAGATTCAGGACATGAGTTTCAGGGCAGGAGTTTCTGAGCATGAGATTCAGGGCATGAGTTTAAGGGCAGGAGATTCAGTGCATGAGATTCAGGGCATGAGTTGCAAGGCATGAGATTCAGGGCAGGAGTTTCAGGGAATGAGATTCAGGGCAGTAGTTCCAGGGAACGAGATTCAGGGAAGGAGTTTCAAGGCATGATATTCAGGGCATGAGTTTCATGGCACTAGATTCAGGGCAGGAGTTTCAGGGCATGAGATTCAGGGCAGGAGTTTCAGGGCATGTGATTCAGGGCATGACTTTCAGGGCAGGAGATTCAGGGCAGGAGTTTCAATGCTGTAGTTTCTGCAGAAGAGATGCAGGGCAGGAGTTTCAGGGCATGTGATTCAGGGCAGGAGATTCGGGACAGGAGTTTCAGGGCAGGAGATTCAGAGCAGGAGTTTCAGGGCATGTGATTCAGGGCATGACTTATAGCGCAGGAGTTTCAGGGCAGGATATCAGTGCTGTAGTTTCTGCAGAAGCGGTTCAGGGCAGGAGTTTCAGGGCATGAGATGCAGGGCATGAGTTTCAGGGTAGTAGATTCAGGGCATGTGATTCAGGGCATGACTTACAGCGCAGGAGATTCAGGGCAGGAGTTCAGAGCTGTAGTTTCTGCAGAAGAGATTCAGCGCAGGAGTTTTAGGGCATGTGATTCAGGGCATTAGTTTCAGGGCATGAGATTCAGGGCAGTAGTTTCAGGGATCTAGATTCAGGGAAGGAGTTTCAAGGCATGATATTCAGGGCATGAGTTTCAGGGCGCTTGAATCAGGGCAGGAGGTTCAGGGCATGAGATTCAGGGCAGGAGTTTCAGGGCTTGTGATTCAGGGCATGACTTTCAGAGCAGGAGTTTCAGTGCTGTAGTGTCTGCAGAAGAGATTCAGGGCAGGAGTTTCAGGGCATGAGATTCAGGACATGAGTTTCAGGGCAGGAGTTTCTGGACATGAGATTCAGGGCATGAGTTTCAAGGCAGGAGATTCATTGCATGAGATTCAGGGCATGAGTTGCAAGCCATGAGATTCAGGGCAGGAGTTTCAGCCAATGAGATTCAGGGCATGAGTTTTAAGGCAGGAGATTCAGGGCAGGAGTTTCAGGGCATGTGATTCAGGGCATGAGTTTCAACGCAGGATGTTCAGGGCAGGAGTTTCAGGGCATGTGATTCAGGGCATGAGTTTCAGGGTAGTAGATTCAGGGCATGTGATTCAGGGCATGACTTACAACGCAGGAGATTCAGGGCAGTAGTTCAGTGCTGTAGTTTCAGCCGAAGAGATTCAGCGCAGGAGTTTTAGGGCATGTGATTCAGGGCATGAGTTTCAGGTCACTAGATTCAGGGCAGGAGTTTCAGGGCATGTGATTCAGGGCATGAGTTTCGGGGCAGGAGATTCAGGGCAGGAGTTTCTGGGCATGAGAATCAGGGCATGAGTTTCAGGTCACTAGATTCAGGGCAGGAGTTTCAGGGCATGTTATTCAGGGCATGAGTGTCAGGGCAGGATATTCACGGCAGGAGTTTCAGGGCATGTGATTCAGGGCATGACTTTCAGGGCAGGAGATTCAGGGCAGGAGTTTCAGTGCTGTAGTTTATGCAGAAGAGATTCAATGCAGGAGTTTTAGGGCATGTGATTCAGGGCAGGAGATTCGGGACAGGAGTTTCAGGGCTTGTGTTTCAGGGCTTGAGATTCAGGGCTGGAGATTCAGTGCAGGAGTTTCAGGGCATGAGTTTCAGGGCAGGAGATTCAGGGCAGGAGATTCAGTAAAGGAGTTTTAGGGCATGAGATTCAGGGCATGAGTTTCAGGGTAGTAGATTAAGGGAATGTGATTCAGGGCATGACTTACAACGCAGGAGATTCAAGGCAGGAGTTCAGTGCTGTAGATTCTGCAGAAGAGATTCAGCGCAGGAGTTTTAGGGCATGTGATTCAGGGTATTAGTTTCAGGGCACTAGATTCAGGGCAGGAGATTCAGGGCAGGAGTTTCAGTGCTGTAGTTTCTGCAGAAGAGATTCAGTTCAGGAGTTTCAGGGCATGAGATTCAGGATATGAGTTTCAGGGCAGGATTTTCTGAACATGAGATTCAGGGCATGAGTTTCAGGGCAGGAGATTCAGTGCATGAGATTCAGGGCATGAGTTGCAAGGCATGAGATTCAGGGCAGGAGTTTCAGGGAATGAGAATCAGGGCATGAGTTTCAGGTCACTAGATTCAGGACAGGAGTTTCAGGACATGTGATTCAGGGCATGAGTGTCAGGGCAGGATATTCAGGGCAGGAGTTTCAGGGCATGTGATTCAGGGCATGACTTTCAGGGCAGGAGATTCAGGGCAGGAGTTTCATTGCAGTAGTTTCTGCAGAAGAGATTCAAGGCATGAGTTTAAGGGCATGTGATTCAGGACAGGAGATTCGGGACAGGAGTTTCAGGGCAGGAGTTTCAGGGCTTGTGTTTCAGGGCTTGAGATTCGGGGCTGGAGATTCAGTGCAGGAGTTTCAGGGCATGTGATTCAGGGCATGACTTATACCGCAGGAGATTCAGGGCAGGAGTTCAGTGCTGTAGTTTCTGCAGAAGTGATTCAGGGCAGGAGTTTCAGGGCATGAGATGCAGGCCATGAGTTTCAGGGCAGGAGATTCAGGGCTGGAGTTTCAGGGCTGGAGTTTCAGAGCATTAGATTCAGGGCAGAAGTTTCAGTGCATGATATTCAGGGCATGAGTTTCAGGGCACTAGATTCAGGGCAGGAGTTTCAAGGCATGAGATTCAGGGCAGGAGTTTCAGGACATATGATTCAGGGCATGACTTTCAGGGCAGGAGATTCAGGGCAGGAATTTCAGTGCTGTAGTTTCTGCAGAAGTGATTCAGGGCAGGAGTTTCAGGGCATGAGATGCAGGGCATGAGTTTCAGGGCAGGAGATTCAGGGCTGGAGTTTCAGGGCATGAGTTTCAGAGCATTAGATTCAGGGCAGAAGTTTCAGTGCATGATATTCAGGGCATGAGTTTCAGGGCACTAGATTCAGGGCAGGAGTTTCAGGGCATGAGATTCAGGGCAGGAGTTTCAGGACATATGATTCAGGGCATGAGTTTCAGGGCACTAGATTCAGGGCAGGAGTTTCAGGGCATGAGATTCAGGCCAGGAGTTTCAGGGCATGTGATTCAGGGCAGGAGATTCGGGACAGGAGTTTCTGGGCAGGAGATTCAGAGCAGGAGTTTCAGAGCAGTAGATTCAGGGCATTAGTTTCAGGGCATGAGATTCATGGCAGGAGTTTCAGGGCATGAGATTCAGGACATGAGTTTCAGGGCAGGAGAATCAGTGCATGAGATTCAGGGCATGAGTTGCAAGGCATGAGATTCAGGGCAGGAGTTTCAGGGAATGAGATTCAGGGCAAGAGTTTTAGGGCAGGAGATTCAGGGCAGGAGTTTCTGGGCATGAGAATCAGGGCATGAGTTTCAGGTCACTAGATTCAGGGCAGGAGTTTAGGGGCATGTGATTCAGGGCATGAGTTTCAGGGCAGGATATTCAGGGCAGGAGTTTCAGGGCATGTGATTCAGGGCATGACTTTCAGGGCAGGAAATTCAGGGCAGGAGTTTCAGTGTTGTAGTTTCTGCAGAAGAGATTCAAGGCAGGAGTTTAAGGGCATGTGATTCAGGGCAGGAGATTCGGGACAGGAGTTTCAGGGCAGGAGTTTCAGGGCTTGTGTTTCAGGGCTTGAGATTCAGGGCTGGAGATTCAGTGCAGGAGTTTCAGGGCATGAGATTCAGGGCATGAGTTTCATGGCAGGAGATTCATGGCAGGAGTTTCAGGGCATGTGATTCAGTGCATGAGTTTCAGGGCAGAAGATTCAGTGCAGGTGATTCAGTAAAGGAGTTTTAGGGCATGAGATTCAGGGCATGAGTTTCAGTGTAGTAGATTCAGGGCATGTGATTCAGGGCATGACTTACAGCGCAGGAGATTCAGGGCAGGAGTTCAGAGCTGTAGTTTCTGCAGAAGAGATTCAGCGCAGGAGTTTTAGGGCATGTGATTCAGGGCATTAGTTTCACGGCATGAGATTCAGGGCAGTAGTTTCAGGGATCGAGATTCAGGGAAGGAGTTTCAAGGCATGATATTCAGGGCATGAGTTTCAGGGCACTAGATTCAGGGCAGGAGTTTCAGGGCATAAGATTCAGGGCAGGAGATTCAGGGCAGGAGTTTCAGTGCTGTAGTTTCTGCAGAAGAGATTCAGTTCAGGAGTTTCAGGGCATGAGATTCAGGACATGAGTTTCAGGGCAGGATTTTCTGAACATGAGATTCAGGGCATGAGTTTCAGGGCAGGAGATTCAGTGCATGAGATTCAGGGCATGAGTTGCAAGGCATGAGATTCAGGGCAGGAGTTTCAGGGAATGAGAATCAGGGCATGAGTTTCAGGTCACTAGATTCAGGACAGGAGTTTCAGGGCATGTGATTCAGGGCATGAGTGTCAGGGCAGGATATTCAGGGCAGGAGTTTCAGGGCATGTGATTCAGGGCATGACTTTCAGGGCAGGAGATTCAGGGCAGGAGTTTCATTGCAGTAGTTTCTGCAGAAGAGATTCAAGGCATGAGTTTAAGGGCATGTGATTCAGGACAGGAGATTCGGGACAGGAGTTTCAGGGCAGGAGTTTCAGGGCTTGTGTTTCAGGGCTTGAGATTCGGGGCTGGAGATTCAGTGCAGGAGTTTCAGGGCATGTGATTCAGGGCATGACTTATACCGCAGGAGATTCAGGGCAGGAGTTCAGTGCTGTAGTTTCTGCAGAAGTGATTCAGGGCAGGAGTTTCAGGGCATGAGATGCAGGGCATGAGTTTCAGGGCAGGAGATTCAGGGCTGGAGTTTCAGGGCATGAGTTTCAGAGCATTAGATTCAGGGCAGAAGTTTCAGTGCATGATATTCAGGGCATGAGTTTCAGGGCACTAGATTCAGGGCAGGAGTTTCAGGGCATGAGATTCAGGGCAGGAGTTTCAGGACATATGATTCAGGGCATGACTTTCAGGGCAGGAGATTCAGGGCAGGAATTTCAGTGCTGTAGTTTCTGCAGAAGTGATTCAGGGCAGGAGTTTCAGGGCATGAGATGCAGGGCATGAGTTTCAGGGCAGGAGATTCAGGGCTGGAGTTTCAGGGCATGATATTCAGGGCATGAGTTTCAGGGCACTAGATTCAGGGCAGGAGTTTCAGGGCATGAGATTCAGGGCAGGAGTTTCAGGACATATGATTCAGGGCATGAGTTTCAGGGCACTAGATTCAGGGCAGGAGTTTCAGGGCATGAGATTCAGGGCAGGAGTTTCAGGACATATGATTCAGGGCATGAGTTTCAGGGCACTAGATTCAGGGCAGGAGTTTCAGGGCATGAGATTCAGGCCAGGAGTTTCAGGGCATGTGATTCAGGGCAGGAGATTCGGGACAGGAGTTTCTGGGCAGGAGATTCAGAGCAGGAGTTTCAGAGCAGTAGATTCAGGGCATTAGTTTCAGGGCATGAGATTCATGGCAGGAGTTTCAGGGCATGAGATTCAGGACATGAGTTTCAGGGCAGGAGAATCAGTGCATGAGATTCAGGGCATGAGTTGCAAGGCATGAGATTCAGGGCAGGAGTTTCAGGGAATGAGATTCAGGGCATGAGTTTTAGGGCAGGAGATTCAGGGCAGGAGTTTCTGGGCATGAGAATCAGGGCATGAGTTTCAGGTCACTAGATTCAGGGCAGGAGTTTAGGGACATGTGATTCAGGGCATGAGTTTCAGGGCAGGATATTCAGGGCAGGAGTTTCAGGGCATGTGATTCAGGGCATGACTTTCAGGGCAGGAAATTCAGGGCAGGAGTTTCAGTGTTGTAGTTTCTGCAGAAGAGATTCAAGGCAGGAGTTTAAGGGCATGTGATTCAGGGCAGGAGATTCGGGACAGGAGTTTCAGGGCAGGAGTTTCAGGGCTTGTGTTTCAGGGCTTGAGATTCAGGGCTGGAGATTCAGTGCAGGAGTTTCAGGGCATGAGATTCAGGGCATGAGTTTCATGGCAGGAGATTCATGGCAGGAGTTTCAGGGCATGTGATTCAGTGCATGAGTTTCAGGGCAGGAGATTCAGTGCAGGTGATTCAGTAAAGGAGTTTTAGGGCATGAGATTCAGGGCATGAGTTTCAGGGTAGTAGATTCAGGGCAGGTGATTCAGGGCATGACTTGCAGCGCAGGAGATTCAGGGCAGGAGTTCAGAGCTGTAGTTTCTGCAGAAGAGATTCAGCGCAGGAGTTTTAGGGCATGTGATTCAGGGCATTAGTTTCACGGCATGAGATTCAGGGCAGTAGTTTCAGGGATCGAGATTCAGGGAAGGAGTTTCAAGGCATGATATTCAGGGCATGAGTTTCAGGGCGCTTGAATCAGGGCAGGAGGTTCAGGGCATGAGATTCAGGGCAGGAGTTTCAGGGCTTGTGATTCAGGGCATGACTTTCAGGGCAGGAGTTTCAGTGCTGTAGTGTCTGGAGAAGAGATTCAGGGCAGGAGTTTCAGGGCATGAGATTCAGGACATGAGTTTCAGGGCAGGAGTTTCTGGACATGAGATTCAGGGCATGAGTTTCAGGGCAGGAGATTCATTGCATGAGATTCAGGGCATGAGTTGCAAGCCATGAGATTCAGGGCAGGAGTTTCAGGGAATGAGATTCAGGGCATGAGTTTTAAGGCAGGAGATTCATGGCAGGAGTTTCAGGGCATGTGATTCAGGGCATGAGTTTCAAGGCAGGATGTTCAGGGCAGGAGTTTCAGGGCATGTGATTCAGGGCATGAGTTTCAGGGTAGTAGATTCAGGGCATGTGATTCAGGGCATGACTTACAGCGCAGGAGATTCAGGGCAGGAGTTCAGTGCTGTAGTTTCAGCCGAAGAGATTCAGCGCAGGAGTTTTAGGGCATGTGATTCAGGGCTTGAGATTCGGGGCTGGAGATTCAGTGCAGCAGTTTCAGGGCATGTGCTTCAGGGCATGAGTTTCAGGGCAGGAGATTCAGTAAAGGAGTATTAGGGCATGAGATTCAGGGCATGAGTTTCAGGGTAGTAGATTCTGGGCATGAGTTTTAGGGCAGGAGTTTCAGGGCATGTGATTCAGGGCATGAGTTTCAGGGCAGGAGATTCAGTAAAGGAGTATTAGGGCATGAGATTCAGGGCATGAGTTTCAGGGTAGTAGATTCTGGGCATGTGATTCAGGGCATGAGTTTCAGGGCAGGAGATTCAGGGTAGGAGTTACAGGGCATGTGATTCAGGGCATGACTTTCAGCGCAGGAGATTCAGGGCAGGAGTTCAGTGCTGTAGTTTCTGCAGAAGAGATTCAGGGCAGGAGTTTCAGGGCATGTGATTCAGGGCATTAGTTTCAGGGCATGAGATTCAGGGCAGTAGATTCAGGGATCGAGATTCAGGAAAGGAGTTTCAAGGCATGATATTCAGGGCATGAGTTTCAGGGCACTAGATTCAGGGCAGGAGTTTCAGGGCATGATATTCAGGGCAGGAGTTTCAGGGCATGTGATTCAGAGCATGACTTTCAGGGCAGGAGATTCAAGGCAGGAGTTTCAGTGCTGTAGATTCTGCAGAAGAGATTCACGGCAGGAGTTTCTGGGCATGTGATTCAGGGCAGGAGATTCGGGACAGCAGTTTCAGGGCAGGAGATTCAGAGCAGGAGTTTC
Organism: Mobula birostris; assembly: GCF_030028105.1. Taxonomy (NCBI): domain Eukaryota; kingdom Metazoa; phylum Chordata; class Chondrichthyes; order Myliobatiformes; family Myliobatidae; genus Mobula; species Mobula birostris. Next base: position 180,340 of record NW_027278324.1, read on the forward strand.
AGGGCATGTGATTCAGGGCATGACTTATAGCGCAGGAGATTTAGGGCAGGAGTTCAGTGCTGAAGATTCTGCAGAAGAGATTCAGGGCAGGAGTTTCTGGGCATGTGATTCAGGGCAGGAGATTCGGGACGGCAGTTTCAGGGCAGGAGATTCAGAGCAGGAGTTTCAGGGCATGTGATTCAGGGCATGACTTATAGCGCAGGAGATTTAGGGCAGGAGTTCAGTGCTGTAGTTTCTGCAGAAGAGATTCAGGGCTGGAGTTTCAGGGCATGAGTTTCAGAGCATTAGATTCAGGGCAGAAGTTTCAGGGCATGATATTCAGGGCATGAGTTTCAGGGCACTAGATTCAGGGCAGGAGTTTCAGGGCATGAGATTCAGGGCAGGAGTTTCAGGGCATATGTTTCAGGGCATGACTTTCAGGGCAGGAGATTCAGGGCAGGAATTTCAGTGCTGTAGTTTCTGCAGAAGAGATTCAGGGCAGGAGTTTCAGGGCATGTGATTCAGGGCAGGAGATTCGGGACAGGAGTTTCTGGGCAGGAGATTCAGAGCAGGAGTTTCAGAGCAGTTGATTCAGGGCATTAGTTTCAGGGCATGAGATTCATGGCAGGAATTTCAGGGCATGAGATTCAGGACATGAGTTTCAGGGCAGGAGTTTCTGAGCATGAGATTCAGGGCATGAGTTTAAGGGCAGGAGATTCAGTGCATGAGATTCAGGGCATGAGTTGCAAGGCATGAGATTCAGGGCAGGAGTTTCAGGGAATGAGATTCAGGGCAGTAGTTCCAGGGAACGAGATTCAGGGAAGGAGTTTCAAGGCATGATATTCAGGGCATGAGTTTCATGGCACTAGATTCAGGGCAGGAGTTTCAGGGCATGAGATTCAGGGCAGGAGTTTCAGGGCATGTGATTCAGGGCATGACTTTCAGGGCAGGAGATTCAGGGCAGGAGTTTCAATGCTGTAGTTTCTGCAGAAGAGATGCAGGGCAGGAGTTTCAGGGCATGTGATTCAGGGCAGGAGATTCGGGACAGGAGTTTCAGGGCAGGAGATTCAGAGCAGGAGTTTCAGGGCATGTGATTCAGGGCATGACTTATAGCGCAGGAGTTTCAGGGCAGGATATCAGTGCTGTAGTTTCTGCAGAAGCGGTTCAGGGCAGGAGTTTCAGGGCATGAGATGCAGGGCATGAGTTTCAGGGTAGTAGATTCAGGGCATGTGATTCAGGGCATGACTTACAGCGCAGGAGATTCAGGGCAGGAGTTCAGAGCTGTAGTTTCTGCAGAAGAGATTCAGCGCAGGAGTTTTAGGGCATGTGATTCAGGGCATTAGTTTCAGGGCATGAGATTCAGGGCAGTAGTTTCAGGGATCTAGATTCAGGGAAGGAGTTTCAAGGCATGATATTCAGGGCATGAGTTTCAGGGCGCTTGAATCAGGGCAGGAGGTTCAGGGCATGAGATTCAGGGCAGGAGTTTCAGGGCTTGTGATTCAGGGCATGACTTTCAGGGCAGGAGTTTCAGTGCTGTAGTGTCTGCAGAAGAGATTCAGGGCAGGAGTTTCAGGGCATGAGATTCAGGACATGAGTTTCAGGGCAGGAGTTTCTGGACATGAGATTCAGGGCATGAGTTTCAGGTCACTAGATTCAGGGCAGGAGTTTCAGGGCATGTTATTCAGGGCATGAGTGTCAGGGCAGGATATTCACGGCAGGAGTTTCAGGGCATGTGATTCAGGGCATGACTTTCAGGGCAGGAGATTCAGGGCAGGAGTTTCAGTGCTGTAGTTTATGCAGAAGAGATTCAATGCAGGAGTTTTAGGGCATGTGATTCAGGGCAGGAGATTCGGGACAGGAGTTTCAGGGCTTGTGTTTCAGGGCTTGAGATTCAGGGCTGGAGATTCAGTGCAGGAGTTTCAGGGCATGAGTTTCAGGGCAGGAGATTCAGGGCAGGAGATTCAGTAAAGGAGTTTTAGGGCATGAGATTCAGGGCATGAGTTTCAGGGTAGTAGATTAAGGGAATGTGATTCAGGGCATGACTTACAACGCAGGAGATTCAAGGCAGGAGTTCAGTGCTGTAGATTCTGCAGAAGAGATTCAGCGCAGGAGTTTTAGGGCATGTGATTCAGGGTATTAGTTTCAGGGCACTAGATTCAGGGCAGGAGATTCAGGGCAGGAGTTTCAGTGCTGTAGTTTCTGCAGAAGAGATTCAGTTCAGGAGTTTCAGGGCATGAGATTCAGGATATGAGTTTCAGGGCAGGATTTTCTGAACATGAGATTCAGGGCATGAGTTTCAGGGCAGGAGATTCAGTGCATGAGATTCAGGGCATGAGTTGCAAGGCATGAGATTCAGGGCAGGAGTTTCAGGGAATGAGAATCAGGGCATGAGTTTCAGGTCACTAGATTCAGGACAGGAGTTTCAGGACATGTGATTCAGGGCATGAGTGTCAGGGCAGGATATTCAGGGCAGGAGTTTCAGGGCATGTGATTCAGGGCATGACTTTCAGGGCAGGAGATTCAGGGCAGGAGTTTCATTGCAGTAGTTTCTGCAGAAGAGATTCAAGGCATGAGTTTAAGGGCATGTGATTCAGGACAGGAGATTCGGGACAGGAGTTTCAGGGCAGGAGTTTCAGGGCTTGTGTTTCAGGGCTTGAGATTCGGGGCTGGAGATTCAGTGCAGGAGTTTCAGGGCATGTGATTCAGGGCATGACTTATACCGCAGGAGATTCAGGGCAGGAGTTCAGTGCTGTAGTTTCTGCAGAAGTGATTCAGGGCAGGAGTTTCAGGGCATGAGATGCAGGCCATGAGTTTCAGGGCAGGAGATTCAGGGCTGGAGTTTCAGGGCTGGAGTTTCAGAGCATTAGATTCAGGGCAGAAGTTTCAGTGCATGATATTCAGGGCATGAGTTTCAGGGCACTAGATTCAGGGCAGGAGTTTCAAGGCATGAGATTCAGGGCAGGAGTTTCAGGACATATGATTCAGGGCATGACTTTCAGGGCAGGAGATTCAGGGCAGGAATTTCAGTGCTGTAGTTTCTGCAGAAGTGATTCAGGGCAGGAGTTTCAGGGCATGAGATGCAGGGCATGAGTTTCAGGGCAGGAGATTCAGGGCTGGAGTTTCAGGGCATGAGTTTCAGAGCATTAGATTCAGGGCAGAAGTTTCAGTGCATGATATTCAGGGCATGAGTTTCAGGGCACTAGATTCAGGGCAGGAGTTTCAGGGCATGAGATTCAGGGCAGGAGTTTCAGGACATATGATTCAGGGCATGAGTTTCAGGGCACTAGATTCAGGGCAGGAGTTTCAGGGCATGAGATTCAGGCCAGGAGTTTCAGGGCATGTGATTCAGGGCAGGAGATTCGGGACAGGAGTTTCTGGGCAGGAGATTCAGAGCAGGAGTTTCAGAGCAGTAGATTCAGGGCATTAGTTTCAGGGCATGAGATTCATGGCAGGAGTTTCAGGGCATGAGATTCAGGACATGAGTTTCAGGGCAGGAGAATCAGTGCATGAGATTCAGGGCATGAGTTGCAAGGCATGAGATTCAGGGCAGGAGTTTCAGGGAATGAGATTCAGGGCAAGAGTTTTAGGGCAGGAGATTCAGGGCAGGAGTTTCTGGGCATGAGAATCAGGGCATGAGTTTCAGGTCACTAGATTCAGGGCAGGAGTTTAGGGGCATGTGATTCAGGGCATGAGTTTCAGGGCAGGATATTCAGGGCAGGAGTTTCAGGGCATGTGATTCAGGGCATGACTTTCAGGGCAGGAAATTCAGGGCAGGAGTTTCAGTGTTGTAGTTTCTGCAGAAGAGATTCAAGGCAGGAGTTTAAGGGCATGTGATTCAGGGCAGGAGATTCGGGACAGGAGTTTCAGGGCAGGAGTTTCAGGGCTTGTGTTTCAGGGCTTGAGATTCAGGGCTGGAGATTCAGTGCAGGAGTTTCAGGGCATGAGATTCAGGGCATGAGTTTCATGGCAGGAGATTCATGGCAGGAGTTTCAGGGCATGTGATTCAGTGCATGAGTTTCAGGGCAGAAGATTCAGTGCAGGTGATTCAGTAAAGGAGTTTTAGGGCATGAGATTCAGGGCATGAGTTTCAGTGTAGTAGATTCAGGGCATGTGATTCAGGGCATGACTTACAGCGCAGGAGATTCAGGGCAGGAGTTCAGAGCTGTAGTTTCTGCAGAAGAGATTCAGCGCAGGAGTTTTAGGGCATGTGATTCAGGGCATTAGTTTCACGGCATGAGATTCAGGGCAGTAGTTTCAGGGATCGAGATTCAGGGAAGGAGTTTCAAGGCATGATATTCAGGGCATGAGTTTCAGGGCACTAGATTCAGGGCAGGAGTTTCAGGGCATAAGATTCAGGGCAGGAGATTCAGGGCAGGAGTTTCAGTGCTGTAGTTTCTGCAGAAGAGATTCAGTTCAGGAGTTTCAGGGCATGAGATTCAGGACATGAGTTTCAGGGCAGGATTTTCTGAACATGAGATTCAGGGCATGAGTTTCAGGGCAGGAGATTCAGTGCATGAGATTCAGGGCATGAGTTGCAAGGCATGAGATTCAGGGCAGGAGTTTCAGGGAATGAGAATCAGGGCATGAGTTTCAGGTCACTAGATTCAGGACAGGAGTTTCAGGGCATGTGATTCAGGGCATGAGTGTCAGGGCAGGATATTCAGGGCAGGAGTTTCAGGGCATGTGATTCAGGGCATGACTTTCAGGGCAGGAGATTCAGGGCAGGAGTTTCATTGCAGTAGTTTCTGCAGAAGAGATTCAAGGCATGAGTTTAAGGGCATGTGATTCAGGACAGGAGATTCGGGACAGGAGTTTCAGGGCAGGAGTTTCAGGGCTTGTGTTTCAGGGCTTGAGATTCGGGGCTGGAGATTCAGTGCAGGAGTTTCAGGGCATGTGATTCAGGGCATGACTTATACCGCAGGAGATTCAGGGCAGGAGTTCAGTGCTGTAGTTTCTGCAGAAGTGATTCAGGGCAGGAGTTTCAGGGCATGAGATGCAGGGCATGAGTTTCAGGGCAGGAGATTCAGGGCTGGAGTTTCAGGGCATGAGTTTCAGAGCATTAGATTCAGGGCAGAAGTTTCAGTGCATGATATTCAGGGCATGAGTTTCAGGGCACTAGATTCAGGGCAGGAGTTTCAGGGCATGAGATTCAGGGCAGGAGTTTCAGGACATATGATTCAGGGCATGACTTTCAGGGCAGGAGATTCAGGGCAGGAATTTCAGTGCTGTAGTTTCTGCAGAAGTGATTCAGGGCAGGAGTTTCAGGGCATGAGATGCAGGGCATGAGTTTCAGGGCAGGAGATTCAGGGCTGGAGTTTCAGGGCATGATATTCAGGGCATGAGTTTCAGGGCACTAGATTCAGGGCAGGAGTTTCAGGGCATGAGATTCAGGGCAGGAGTTTCAGGACATATGATTCAGGGCATGAGTTTCAGGGCACTAGATTCAGGGCAGGAGTTTCAGGGCATGAGATTCAGGGCAGGAGTTTCAGGACATATGATTCAGGGCATGAGTTTCAGGGCACTAGATTCAGGGCAGGAGTTTCAGGGCATGAGATTCAGGCCAGGAGTTTCAGGGCATGTGATTCAGGGCAGGAGATTCGGGACAGGAGTTTCTGGGCAGGAGATTCAGAGCAGGAGTTTCAGAGCAGTAGATTCAGGGCATTAGTTTCAGGGCATGAGATTCATGGCAGGAGTTTCAGGGCATGAGATTCAGGACATGAGTTTCAGGGCAGGAGAATCAGTGCATGAGATTCAGGGCATGAGTTGCAAGGCATGAGATTCAGGGCAGGAGTTTCAGGGAATGAGATTCAGGGCATGAGTTTTAGGGCAGGAGATTCAGGGCAGGAGTTTCTGGGCATGAGAATCAGGGCATGAGTTTCAGGTCACTAGATTCAGGGCAGGAGTTTAGGGACATGTGATTCAGGGCATGAGTTTCAGGGCAGGATATTCAGGGCAGGAGTTTCAGGGCATGTGATTCAGGGCATGACTTTCAGGGCAGGAAATTCAGGGCAGGAGTTTCAGTGTTGTAGTTTCTGCAGAAGAGATTCAAGGCAGGAGTTTAAGGGCATGTGATTCAGGGCAGGAGATTCGGGACAGGAGTTTCAGGGCAGGAGTTTCAGGGCTTGTGTTTCAGGGCTTGAGATTCAGGGCTGGAGATTCAGTGCAGGAGTTTCAGGGCATGAGATTCAGGGCATGAGTTTCATGGCAGGAGATTCATGGCAGGAGTTTCAGGGCATGTGATTCAGTGCATGAGTTTCAGGGCAGGAGATTCAGTGCAGGTGATTCAGTAAAGGAGTTTTAGGGCATGAGATTCAGGGCATGAGTTTCAGGGTAGTAGATTCAGGGCAGGTGATTCAGGGCATGACTTGCAGCGCAGGAGATTCAGGGCAGGAGTTCAGAGCTGTAGTTTCTGCAGAAGAGATTCAGCGCAGGAGTTTTAGGGCATGTGATTCAGGGCATTAGTTTCACGGCATGAGATTCAGGGCAGTAGTTTCAGGGATCGAGATTCAGGGAAGGAGTTTCAAGGCATGATATTCAGGGCATGAGTTTCAGGGCGCTTGAATCAGGGCAGGAGGTTCAGGGCATGAGATTCAGGGCAGGAGTTTCAGGGCTTGTGATTCAGGGCATGACTTTCAGGGCAGGAGTTTCAGTGCTGTAGTGTCTGGAGAAGAGATTCAGGGCAGGAGTTTCAGGGCATGAGATTCAGGACATGAGTTTCAGGGCAGGAGTTTCTGGACATGAGATTCAGGGCATGAGTTTCAGGGCAGGAGATTCATTGCATGAGATTCAGGGCATGAGTTGCAAGCCATGAGATTCAGGGCAGGAGTTTCAGGGAATGAGATTCAGGGCATGAGTTTTAAGGCAGGAGATTCATGGCAGGAGTTTCAGGGCATGTGATTCAGGGCATGAGTTTCAAGGCAGGATGTTCAGGGCAGGAGTTTCAGGGCATGTGATTCAGGGCATGAGTTTCAGGGTAGTAGATTCAGGGCATGTGATTCAGGGCATGACTTACAGCGCAGGAGATTCAGGGCAGGAGTTCAGTGCTGTAGTTTCAGCCGAAGAGATTCAGCGCAGGAGTTTTAGGGCATGTGATTCAGGGCTTGAGATTCGGGGCTGGAGATTCAGTGCAGCAGTTTCAGGGCATGTGCTTCAGGGCATGAGTTTCAGGGCAGGAGATTCAGTAAAGGAGTATTAGGGCATGAGATTCAGGGCATGAGTTTCAGGGTAGTAGATTCTGGGCATGAGTTTTAGGGCAGGAGTTTCAGGGCATGTGATTCAGGGCATGAGTTTCAGGGCAGGAGATTCAGTAAAGGAGTATTAGGGCATGAGATTCAGGGCATGAGTTTCAGGGTAGTAGATTCTGGGCATGTGATTCAGGGCATGAGTTTCAGGGCAGGAGATTCAGGGTAGGAGTTACAGGGCATGTGATTCAGGGCATGACTTTCAGCGCAGGAGATTCAGGGCAGGAGTTCAGTGCTGTAGTTTCTGCAGAAGAGATTCAGGGCAGGAGTTTCAGGGCATGTGATTCAGGGCATTAGTTTCAGGGCATGAGATTCAGGGCAGTAGATTCAGGGATCGAGATTCAGGAAAGGAGTTTCAAGGCATGATATTCAGGGCATGAGTTTCAGGGCACTAGATTCAGGGCAGGAGTTTCAGGGCATGATATTCAGGGCAGGAGTTTCAGGGCATGTGATTCAGAGCATGACTTTCAGGGCAGGAGATTCAAGGCAGGAGTTTCAGTGCTGTAGATTCTGCAGAAGAGATTCACGGCAGGAGTTTCTGGGCATGTGATTCAGGGCAGGAGATTCGGGACAGCAGTTTCAGGGCAGGAGATTCAGAGCAGGAGTTTCAGGGCATGTGATTCAGGGCATGACTTATAGCGCAGGAGATTTAGGGCAGGAGTTCAGTGCTGAAGATTCTGCAGAAGAGATTCAGGGCAGGAGTTTCTGGGCATGTGATTCAGGGCAGGAGATTCGGGACGGCAGTTTCAGGGCAGGAGATTCAGAGCAGGAGTTTCAGGGCATGTGATTCAGGGCATGACTTATAGCGCAGGAGATTTAGGGCAGGAGTTCAGTGCTGTAGTTTCTGCAGAAGAGATTCAGGGCTGGAGTTTCAGGGCATGAGTTTCAGAGCATTAGATTCAGGGCAGAAGTTTCAGGGCATGATATTCAGGGCATGAGTTTCAGGGCACTAGATTCAGGGCAGGAGTTTCAGGGCATGAGATTCAGGGCAGGAGTTTCAGGGCATATGTTTCAGGGCATGACTTTCAGGGCAGGAGATTCAGGGCAGGAATTTCAGTGCTGTAGTTTCTGCAGAAGAGATTCAGGGCAGGAGTTTCAGGGCATGTGATTCAGGGCAGGAGATTCGGGACAGGAGTTTCTGGGCAGGAGATTCAGAGCAGGAGTTTCAGAGCAGTTGATTCAGGGCATTAGTTTCAGGGCATGAGATTCATGGCAGGAATTTCAGGGCATGAGATTCAGGACATGAGTTTCAGGGCAGGAGTTTCTGAGCATGAGATTCAGGGCATGAGTTTAAGGGCAGGAGATTCAGTGCATGAGATTCAGGGCATGAGTTGCAAGGCATGAGATTCAGGGCAGGAGTTTCAGGGAATGAGATTCAGGGCAGTAGTTCCAGGGAACGAGATTCAGGGAAGGAGTTTCAAGGCATGATATTCAGGGCATGAGTTTCATGGCACTAGATTCAGGGCAGGAGTTTCAGGGCATGAGATTCAGGGCAGGAGTTTCAGGGCATGTGATTCAGGGCATGACTTTCAGGGCAGGAGATTCAGGGCAGGAGTTTCAATGCTGTAGTTTCTGCAGAAGAGATGCAGGGCAGGAGTTTCAGGGCATGTGATTCAGGGCAGGAGATTCGGGACAGGAGTTTCAGGGCAGGAGATTCAGAGCAGGAGTTTCAGGGCATGTGATTCAGGGCATGACTTATAGCGCAGGAGTTTCAGGGCAGGATATCAGTGCTGTAGTTTCTGCAGAAGCGGTTCAGGGCAGGAGTTTCAGGGCATGAGATGCAGGGCATGAGTTTCAGGGTAGTAGATTCAGGGCATGTGATTCAGGGCATGACTTACAGCGCAGGAGATTCAGGGCAGGAGTTCAGAGCTGTAGTTTCTGCAGAAGAGATTCAGCGCAGGAGTTTTAGGGCATGTGATTCAGGGCATTAGTTTCAGGGCATGAGATTCAGGGCAGTAGTTTCAGGGATCTAGATTCAGGGAAGGAGTTTCAAGGCATGATATTCAGGGCATGAGTTTCAGGGCGCTTGAATCAGGGCAGGAGGTTCAGGGCATGAGATTCAGGGCAGGAGTTTCAGGGCTTGTGATTCAGGGCATGACTTTCAGGGCAGGAGTTTCAGTGCTGTAGTGTCTGCAGAAGAGATTCAGGGCAGGAGTTTCAGGGCATGAGATTCAGGACATGAGTTTCAGGGCAGGAGTTTCTGGACATGAGATTCAGGGCATGAGTTTCAGGGCAGGAGATTCATTGCATGAGATTCAGGGCATGAGTTGCAAGCCATGAGATTCAGGGCAGGAGTTTCAGGGAATGAGATTCAGGGCATGAGTTTTAAGGCAGGAGATTCAGGGCAGGAGTTTCTGGGCATGAGAATCAGGGCATGAGTTTCAGGTCACTAGATTCAGGGCAGGAGTTTCAGGGCATGTGATTCAGGGCAAGAGTTTCAAGGCAGGATGTTCAGGGCAGGAGTTTCAGGGCATGTGATTCAGGGAATGACTTTCAGGGCAGGAGTTTCAGGGCATGAGATGCAGGGCATGAGTTTCAGGGTAGTAGATTCAGGGCATGTGATTCAGGGCATGACTTACAGCGCAGGAGATTCAGGGCAGGAGTTCAGTGCTGTAGTTTCAGTCGAAGAGATTCAGCGCAGGAGTTTTAGGGCATGTGATTCAGGACAGGAGATTCGGGACAGGAGTTTCAGGGCAGGAGTTTCAGGGCTTGTGTTTCAGGGCTTGAGATTCGGGGCTGGAGATTCAGTGCAGGAGTTTCAGGGCATGTGCTTCAGGGCATGAGTTTCAGGGCAGGAGATTCAGTAAAGGAGTATTAGGGCATGAGATTCAGGGCATGAGTTTCAGGGTAGCAGATTCTGGGCATGAGTTTTAGGGCAAGAGTTTCAGGGCATGTGCTTCAGGGCATGAGTTTCAGGGCAGGAGATTCAGTAAAGGAGTATTAGGGCATGAGATTCAGGGCATGAGTTTCAGGGTAGTAGATTCTGGGCATGTGATTCAGGGCATGAGTTTCAGGGCAGGAGATTCAGGGTAGGAGTTTCAGGGCATGTGATTCAGGGCATGACTTTCAGCGCAGGAGATTCAGGGCAGGAGTTCAGTGCTGTAGTTTCTGCAGAAGAGATTCAGGGCAGGAGTTTCAGGGCATGTGATTCAGGGCATTAGTTTCAGGGCATGAGATTCAGGGCAGTAGATTCAGGGATCGAGATTCAGGAAAGGAGTTTCAAGGCATGATATTCAGGGCAGGAGTTTCAGGGCATGAGATTCAGGGCAGGAGTTTCAGGGCATGTGATTCAGGGCAGGAGATTCCGGACAGGAGTTTCTGGGCAGGAGATTCAGAGCAGGAGTTTCAGAGCAGTAGATTCAGGGCATTAGTTTCAGGGCATGAGATTCATGGCAGGAATTTCAGGGCATGAGATTCAGGACATGAGTTTCAGGGCAGGAGTTTCTGGGCATGAGAATCAGGGCATGAGTTTCAGGTCACTAGATTCAGGGCAGGAGTTTCGGGGCATGTGATTCAGGGCATGAGTTTCAGGGCAGGATATTCAGGGCAGGAGTTTCAGGGCATGTGATTCAAGGCATGACTTTCAGGGCAGGAGATTCAGGGCAGGAGCTTCAGTGTTGTAGTTTCTGCAGAAGAGATTCAAGGCATGAGTTTAAGGGCATGTGATTAAGGGCAGGAGATTCGGGACAGGAGTTTCAGGGCAGGAGTTTCAGGGCTTGTGTTTCAGGGCTTGAGATTCAGGGCTGGAGATTCAGTGCAGGAGTTTCAGGGCATGAGATTCAGGGCATGAGTTTCAGGGCAGGAGATTCATGGCAGGAGTTTCAGGACATGTGATTCAGGGCATGAGTTTCAGGGCAGGAGATTCAGGGCAGGTGATTCAGTAAAGGAGTACTAGGGCATGAGATTCAGGGCATGAGTTTCAGGGCAGGAGATTCAGAGTAGGAGTTTCAGGGCATGTGATTCGGGGCATGTCTTACAGCGCAGGAGATTCAGGGCAGGAGTTCACTGCTGTGGTTTCTGCAGAAGAGATTCAAGGCAGGAGTTTCAGGGCATGTGAATCAGGGCATTAGTTTCAGGGCATGAGATTCAGAGCAGTAGTTTCAGGGCACTAGATTCAGGGCAGGAATTTCAGGGCATGAGATTCAGGGCAGGAGTTTCAGGGCATGTGATTCAGGGCATGACTTTCAGGGCAGGAGATTCAGGGCAGGAGTTCACTGCTGTGGTTTCTGCAGAAGAGATTCAGGGCAGGAGTTTCAGGGCATGTGAATCAGGGCATTAGTTTCAGGGCATGAGATTCAGGGCAGTAGTTCCAGGGAACGAGATTCAGGGAAGGAGTTTCAAGGCATGATATTCAGGGCATGAGTTTCATGGCACTAGATTCAGGGCAGGAGTTTCAGGGCATGAGATTCAGGGCAGGAGTTTCAGGGCATGTGATTCAGGGCATGACTTTCACGGCAGGAGATTCAGGGCAGGAGTTTCAATGCTGTAGTTTCTGCAGAAGAGATGCAGGGCAGGAGTTTCAGGGCATGTGATTCAGGGCAGGAGATTCGGGACAGGAGTTTCAGGGCAGGAGATTCAGAGCAGGAGTTTCAGGGCATGTGATTCAGGGCATGACTTATAGCGCAGGACATTCAGAGCAGGATATCAGTGCTGTAGTTTCTGCAGAAGGGGTTCAGGGCAGGAGTTTCAGGGCATGAGATGCAGGGCATGAGTTTCAGGGTAGTAGATTCAGGGCATGTGATTCAGGGCATGACTTACAGCGCAGGAGATTCAGGGCAGGAGTTCAGAGCTGTAGTTTCTGCAGAAGAGATTCAGCGCAGGAGTTTTAGGGCATGTGATTCAGGGCATTAGTTTCAGGGCATGAGATTCAGGGCAGTAGTTTCAGGGATCTAGATTCAGGGAAGGAGTTTCAAGGCATGATATTCAGGGCATGAGTTTCAGGGCGCTTGAATCAGGGCAGGAGGTTCAGGGCATGAGATTCAGGGCAGGAGTTTCAGGGCTTGTGATTCAGGGCATGACTTTCAGGGCAGGAGTTTCAGTGCTGTAGTGTCTGCAGAAGAGATTCAGGGCAGGAGTTTCAGGGCATGAGATTCAGGACATGAGTTTCAGGGCAGGAGTTTCTGGACATGAGATTCAGGGCATGAGTTTCAAGGCAAGAGATTCATTGCATGAGATTCAGGGCATGAGTTGCAAGCCATGAGATTCAGGGCAGGAGTTTCAGGGAATGAGATTCAGGGCATGAGTTTTAAGGCAGGAGATTCAGGGCAGGAGTTTCAGGGCATGTGATTCAGGGCATGAGTTTCAAGGCAGGATGTTCAGGGCAGGAGTTTCAGGGCATGTGATTCAGGGCATGAGTTTCAGGGTAGTAGATTCAGGGCATGTGATTCAGGGCATGACTTACAGCGCAGGAGATTCAGGGCAGGAGTTCAGTGCTGTAGTTTCAGCCGAAGAGATTCAGCGCAGGAGTTTTAGGGCATGTGATTCAGGGCATGAGTTTCAGGTCACTAGATTCAGGGCAGGAGTTTCAGGGCATGTGATTCAGGGCATGAGTTTCGGGGCAGGAGATTCAGGGCAGGAGTTTCTAGGCATGAGAATCAGGGCATGAGTTTCAGGTCACTAGATTCAGGGCAGGAGTTTCAGGGCATGTTATTCAGGGCATGAGTGTCAGGGCAGGATATTCACGGCAGGAGTTTCAGGGCATGTGATTCAGGGCATGAGTTTCAGGGCAGGAGATTCAGGGCAGGTGATTCAGTAAAGGAGTACTAGGGCATGAGATTCAGGGCATGAGTTTCACGGCATGAGATTCAGGGCAGTAGTTTCAGGGATCGAGATTCAGGGAAGGAGTTTCAAGGCATGATATTCAGGGCATGAGTTTCAGGGCACTAGATTCAGGGCAGGAGTTTCAGGGCATAAGATTCAGGGCAGGAGATTCAGGGCAGGAGTTTCAGTGCTGTAGTTTCTGCAGAAGAGATTCAGTTCAGGAGTTTCAGGGCATGAGATTCAGGACATGAGTTTCAGGGCAGGATTTTCTGAACATGAGATTCAGGGCATGAGTTTCAGGGCAGGAGATTCAGTGCATGAGATTCAGGGCATGAGTTGCAAGGCATGAGATTCAGGGCAGGAGTTTCAGGGAATGAGAATCAGGGCATGAGTTTCAGGTCACTAGATTCAGGACAGGAGTTTCAGGGCATGTGATTCAGGGCATGAGTGTCAGGGCAGGATATTCAGGGCAGGAGTTTCAGGGCATGTGATTCAGGGCATGACTTTCAGGGCAGGAGATTCAGGGCAGGAGTTTCATTGCAGTAGTTTCTGCAGAAGAGATTCAAGGCATGAGTTTAAGGGCATGTGATTCAGGACAGGAGATTCGGGACAGGAGTTTCAGGGCAGGAGTTTCAGGGCTTGTGTTTCAGGGCTTGAGATTCGGGGCTGGAGATTCAGTGCAGGAGTTTCAGGGCATGTGATTCAGGGCATGACTTATACCGCAGGAGATTCAGGGCAGGAGTTCAGTGCTGTAGTTTCTGCAGAAGTGATTCAGGGCAGGAGTTTCAGGGCATGAGATGCAGGGCATGAGTTTCAGGGCAGGAGATTCAGGGCTGGAGTTTCAGGGCATGAGTTTCAGAGCATTAGATTCAGGGCAGAAGTTTCAGTGCATGATATTCAGGGCATGAGTTTCAGGGCACTAGATTCAGGGCAGGAGTTTCAGGGCATGAGATTCAGGGCAGGAGTTTCAGGACATATGATTCAGGGCATGACTTTCAGGGCAGGAGATTCAGGGCAGGAATTTCAGTGCTGTAGTTTCTGCAGAAGTGATTCAGGGCAGGAGTTTCAGGGCATGAGATGCAGGGCATGAGTTTCAGGGCAGGAGATTCAGGGCTGGAGTTTCAGGGCATGAGTTTCAGAGCATTAGATTCAGGGCAGAAGTTTCAGTGCATGATATTCAGGGCATGAGTTTCAGGGCACTAGATTCAGGGCAGGAGTTTCAGGGCATGAGATTCAGGGCAGGAGTTTCAGGACATATGATTCAGGGCATGAGTTTCAGGGCACTAGATTCAGGGCAGGAGTTTCAGGACATATGATTCAGGGCATGAGTTTCAGGGCACTAGATTCAGGGAAGGAGTTTCAAGGCATGATATTCAGGGCATGAGTTTCAGGGCGCTTGAATCAGGGCAGGAGGTTCAGGGCATGAGATTCAGGGCAGGAGTTTCAGGGCTTGTGATTCAGGGCATGACTTTCAGGGCAGGAGTTTCAGTGCTGTAGTGTCTGCAGAAGAGATTCAGGGCAGGAGTTTCAGGGCATGAGATTCAGGACATGAGTTTCAGGGCAGGAGTTTCTGGACATGAGATTCAGGGCATGAGTTTCAGGGCAGGAGATTCATTGCATGAGATTCAGGGCATGAGTTGCAAGCCATGAGATTCAGGGCAGGAGTTTCAGGGAATGAGATTCAGGGCATGAGTTTTAAGGCAGGAGATTCAGGGCAGGAGTTTCTGGGCATGAGAATCAGGGCATGAGTTTCAGGTCACTAGATTCAGGGCAGGAGTTTCAGGGCATGTGATTCAGGGCATGAGTTTCAAGGCAGGATGTTCAGGGCAGGAGTTTCAGGGCATGTGATTCAGGGAATGACTTTCAGGGCAGGAGTTTCAGGGCATGAGATGCAGGGCATGAGTTTCAGGGTAGTAGATTCAGGGCATGTGATTCAGGGCATGACTTACAGCGCAGGAGATTCAGGGCAGGAGTTCAGTGCTGTAGTTTCAGTCGAAGAGATTCAGCGCAGGAGTTTCAGGGCATGTGATTCAAGGCATGACTTTCAGGGCAGGAGATTCAGGGCAGGAGCTTCAGTGTTGTAGTTTCTGCAGAAGAGATTCAAGGCATGAGTTTAAGGGCATGTGATTAAGGGCAGGAGATTCGGGACAGGAGTTTCAGGGCAGGAGTTTCAGGGCTTGTGTTTCAGGGCTTGAGATTCAGGGCTGGAGATTCAGTGCAGGAGTTTCAGGGCATGAGATTCAGGGCATGAGTTTCAGGGCAGGAGATTCATGGCAGGAGTTTCAGGACATGTGATTCAGGGCATGAGTTTCAGGGCAGGAGATTCAGGGCAGGTGATTCAGTAAAGGAGTACTAGGGCATGAGATTCAGGGCATGAGTTTCAGGGCAGGAGATTCAGAGTAGGAGTTTCAGGGCATGTGATTCGGGGCATGTCTTACAGCGCAGGAGCTTCAGGGCAGGAGTTCACTGCTGTGGTTTCTGCAGAAGAGATTCAGGGCAGGAGATTCAGGGCATGTGAATCAGGGCATTAGTTTCAGGGCATGAGATTCAGGGCAGTAGTTTCAGGGCACTAGATTCAGGGCAGGAATTTCAGGGCATGAGATTCAGGGCAGGAGTTTCAGGGCATGTGATTCAGGGCATGACTTTCAGGGCAGGAGATTCAGGGCAGGAGTTCACTGCTGTGGTTTCTGCAGAAGAGATTCAGGGCAGGAGTTTCAGGGCATGTGAATCAGGGCATTAGTTTCAGGGCATGAGATTCAGGGCAGTAGTTCCAGGGAACGAGATTCAGGGAAGGAGTTTCAAGGCATGATATTCAGGGCATGAGTTTCATGGCACTAGATTCAGGGCAGGAGTTTCAGGGCATGAGATTCAGGGCAGGAGTTTCAGGGCATGTGATTCAGGGCATGACTTTCACGGCAGGAGATTCAGGGCAGGAGTTTCAATGCTGTAGTTTCTGCAGAAGAGATGCAGGGCAGGAGTTTCAGGGCATGTGATTCAGGGCAGGAGATTCGGGACAGGAGTTTCAGGGCAGGAGATTCAGAGCAGGAGTTTCAGGGCATGTGATTCAGGGCATGACTTATAGCGCAGGACATTCAGAGCAGGATATCAGTGCTGTAGTTTCTGCAGAAGGGGTTCAGGGCAGGAGTTTCAGGGCATGAGATGCAGGGCATGAGTTTCAGGGTAGTAGATTCAGGGCATGTGATTCAGGGCATGACTTACAGCGCAGGAGATTCAGGGCAGGAGTTCAGAGCTGTAGTTTCTGCAGAAGAGATTCAGCGCAGGAGTTTTAGGGCATGTGATTCAGGGCATTAGTTTCAGGGCATGAGATTCAGGGCAGTAGTTTCAGGGATCTAGATTCAGGGAAGGAGTTTCAAGGCATGATATTCAGGGCATGAGTTTCAGGGCGCTTGAATCAGGGCAGGAGGTTCAGGGCATGAGATTCAGGGCAGGAGTTTCAGGGCTTGTGATTCAGGGCATGACTTTCAGGGCAGGAGTTTCAGTGCTGTAGTGTCTGCAGAAGAGATTCAGGGCAGGAGTTTCAGGGCATGAGATTCAGGACATGAGTTTCAGGGCAGGAGTTTCTGGACATGAGATTCAGGGCATGAGTTTCAAGGCAAGAGATTCATTGCATGAGATTCAGGGCATGAGTTGCAAGCCATGAGATTCAGGGCAGGAGTTTCAGGGAATGAGATTCAGGGCATGAGTTTTAAGGCAGGAGATTCAGGGCAGGAGTTTCAGGGCATGTGATTCAGGGCATGAGTTTCAAGGCAGGATGTTCAGGGCAGGAGTTTCAGGGCATGTGATTCAGGGCATGAGTTTCAGGGTAGTAGATTCAGGGCATGTGATTCAGGGCATGACTTACAGCGCAGGAGATTCAGGGCAGGAGTTCAGTGCTGTAGTTTCAGCCGAAGAGATTCAGCGCAGGAGTTTTAGGGCATGTGATTCAGGGCATGAGTTTCAGGTCACTAGATTCAGGGCAGGAGTTTCAGGGCATGTGATTCAGGGCATGAGTTTCGGGGCAGGAGATTCAGGGCAGGAGTTTCTAGGCATGAGAATCAGGGCATCAGTTTCAGGTCACTAGATTCAGGGCAGGAGTTTCAGGGCATGTTATTCAGGGCATGAGTGTCAGGGCAGGATATTCACGGCAGGAGTTTCAGGGCATGTGATTCAGGGCATGAGTTTCAGGGCAGGAGATTCAGGGCAGGTGATTCAGTAAAGGAGTACTAGGGCATGAGATTCAGGGCATGAGTTTCACGGCATGAGATTCAGGGCAGTAGTTTCAGGGATCGAGATTCAGGGAAGGAGTTTCAAGGCATGATATTCAGGGCATGAGTTTCAGGGCACTAGATTCAGGGCAGGAGTTTCAGGGCATAAGATTCAGGGCAGGAGATTCAGGGCAGGAGTTTCAGTGCTGTAGTTTCTGCAGAAGAGATTCAGTTCAGGAGTTTCAGGGCATGAGATTCAGGACATGAGTTTCAGGGCAGGATTTTCTGAACATGAGATTCAGGGCATGAGTTTCAGGGCAGGAGATTCAGTGCATGAGATTCAGGGCATGAGTTGCAAGGCATGAGATTCAGGGCAGGAGTTTCAGGGAATGAGAATCAGGGCATGAGTTTCAGGTCACTAGATTCAGGACAGGAGTTTCAGGGCATGTGATTCAGGGCATGAGTGTCAGGGCAGGATATTCAGGGCAGGAGTTTCAGGGCATGTGATTCAGGGCATGACTTTCAGGGCAGGAGATTCAGGGCAGGAGTTTCATTGCAGTAGTTTCTGCAGAAGAGATTCAAGGCATGAGTTTAAGGGCATGTGATTCAGGACAGGAGATTCGGGACAGGAGTTTCAGGGCAGGAGTTTCAGGGCTTGTGTTTCAGGGCTTGAGATTCGGGGCTGGAGATTCAGTGCAGGAGTTTCAGGGCATGTGATTCAGGGCATGACTTATACCGCAGGAGATTCAGGGCAGGAGTTCAGTGCTGTAGTTTCTGCAGAAGTGATTCAGGGCAGGAGTTTCAGGGCATGAGATGCAGGGCATGAGTTTCAGGGCAGGAGATTCAGGGCTGGAGTTTCAGGGCATGAGTTTCAGAGCATTAGATTCAGGGCAGAAGTTTCAGTGCATGATATTCAGGGCATGAGTTTCAGGGCACTAGATTCAGGGCAGGAGTTTCAGGGCATGAGATTCAGGGCAGGAGTTTCAGGACATATGATTCAGGGCATGACTTTCAGGGCAGGAGATTCAGGGCAGGAATTTCAGTGCTGTAGTTTCTGCAGAAGTGATTCAGGGCAGGAGTTTCAGGGCATGAGATGCAGGGCATGAGTTTCAGGGCAGGAGATTCAG
This sequence comes from Mobula birostris, assembly GCF_030028105.1. Classification (NCBI taxonomy): domain Eukaryota; kingdom Metazoa; phylum Chordata; class Chondrichthyes; order Myliobatiformes; family Myliobatidae; genus Mobula; species Mobula birostris. The sequence continues at coordinate 198,652 of NW_027278324.1, forward strand.
GGCTGGAGTTTCAGGGCATCAGTTTCAGAGCATTAGATTCAGGGCAGAAGTTTCAGTGCATGATATTCAGGGCATGAGTTTCAGGGCACTAGATTCAGGGCAGGAGTTTCAGGGCATGAGATTCAGGGCAGGAGTTTCAGGACATATGATTCAGGGCATGAGTTTCAGGGCACTAGATTCAGGGCAGGAGTTTCAGGGCATGAGATTCAGGGCAGGAGTTTCAGGACATATGATTCAGGGCATGAGTTTCAGGGCACTAGATTCAGGGAAGGAGTTTCAAGGCATGATATTCAGGGCATGAGTTTCAGGGCGCTTGAATCAGGGCAGGAGGTTCAGGGCATGAGATTCAGGGCAGGAGTTTCAGGGCTTGTGATTCAGGGCATGACTTTCAGGGCAGGAGTTTCAGTGCTGTAGTGTCTGCAGAAGAGATTCAGGGCAGGAGTTTCAGGGCATGAGATTCAGGACATGAGTTTCAGGGCAGGAGATTCAGGGCAGGAGTTTCAGGACATATGATTCAGGGCATGAGTTTCAGGGCACTAGATTCAGGGCAGGAGGTTCAGGGCATGAGATTCAGGGCAGGAGTTTCAGGGCATGAGATTCAGGACATGAGTTTCAGGGCAGGAGTTTCTGGACATGAGATTCAGGGCATTGGTTTCAGGGCAGGAGATTCATTGCATGAGATTCAGGGCATGAGTTGCAAGCCATGAGATTCAGGGCAGGAGTTTCAGGGAATGAGATTCAGGGCATGAGTTTTAAGGCAGGAGATTCAGGGCAGGAGTTTCTGGGCATGAGAATCAGGGCATGAGTTTCAGGTCACTAGATTCAGGGCAGGAGTTTCAGGGCATGTGATTCAGGGCATGAGTTTCAAGGCAGGATGTTCAGGGCAGGAGTTTCAGGGCATGTGATTCAGGGAATGACTTTCAGGGCAGGAGTTTCAGGGCATGAGATGCAGGGCATGAGTTTCAGGGTAGTAGATTCAGGGCATGTGATTCAGGGCATGACTTACAGCGCAGGAGATTCAGGGCAGGAGTTCAGTGCTGTAGTTTCAGTCGAAGAGATTCAGCGCAGGAGTTTTAGGGCATGTGATTCAGGACAGGAGATTCGGGACAGGAGTTTCAGGGCAGGAGTTTCAGGGCTTGTGTTTCAGGGCTTGAGATTCGGGGCTGGAGATTCAGTGCAGGAGTTTCAGGGCATGTGCTTCAGGGCATGAGTTTCAGGGCAGGAGATTCAGTAAAGGAGTATTAGGGCATGAGATTCAGGGCATGAGTTTCAGGGTAGTAGATTCTGGGCATGAGTTTTAGGGCAGGAGTTTCAGGGCATGTGCTTCAGGGCATGAGTTTCAGGGCAGGAGATTCAGTAAAGGAGTATTAGGGCATGAGATTCAGGGCATGAGTTTCAGGGTAGTAGATTCTGGGCATGTGATTCAGGGCATGAGTTTCAGGGCAGGAGATTCAGGGTAGGAGTTTCAGGGCATGTGATTCAGGGCATGACTTTCAGCGCAGGAGATTCAGGGCAGGAGTTCAGTGCTGTAGTTTCTGCAGAAGAGATTCAGGGCAGGAGTTTCAGGGCATGTGATTCAGGGCATTAGTTTCAGGGCATGAGATTCAGGGCAGTAGATTCAGGGATCGAGATTCAGGAAAGGATTTTAAGGCATGATATTCAGGGCAGGAGTTTCAGTGCATGAGATTCAGGGCAGGAGTTTCAGGGCATGTGATTCAGGGCAGGAGATTCCGGACAGGAGTTTCTGGGCAGGAGATTCAGAGCAGGAGTTTCAGAGCAGTAGATTCAGGGCATTAGTTTCAGGGCATGAGATTCATGGCAGGAATTTCAGGGCATGAGATTCAGGACATGAGTTTCAGGGCAGGAGTTTCTGGGCATGAGAATCAGGGCATGAGTTTCAGATCACTAGATTCAGGGCAGGAGTTTCGGGGCATGTGATTCAGGGCATGAGTTTCAGGGCAGGATATTCAGGGCAGGAGTTTCAGGGCATGTGATTCAAGGTATGACTTTCAGGGCAGGAGATTCAGGGCAGGAGCTTCAGTGTTGTAGTTTCTGCAGAAGAGATTCAAGGCATGAGTTTAAGGGCATGTGATTAAGGGCAGGAGATTCGGGACAGGAGTTTCAGGGCAGGAGTTTCAGGGCTTGTGTTTCAGGGCTTGAGATTCAGGGCTGGAGATTCAGTGCAGGAGTTTCAGGGCATGAGATTCAGGGCATGAGTTTCAGGGCAGGAGATTCATGGCAGGAGTTTCAGGACATGTGATTCAGGGCATGAGTTTCAGGGCAGGAGATTCAGGGCAGGTGATTCAGTAAAGGAGTACTAGGGCATGAGATTCAGGGCATGAGTTTCAGGGCAGGAGATTCAGAGTAGGAGTTTCAGGGCATGTGATTCGGGGCATGTCTTACAGCGCAGGAGATTCAGGGCAGGAGTTCACTGCTGTGGTTTCTGCAGAAGAGATTCAGGGCAGGAGTTTCAGGGCATGTGAATCAGGGCATTAGTTTCAGGGCATGAGATTCAGGGCAGTAGTTTCAGGGCACTAGATTCAGGGCAGGAATTTCAGGGCATGAGATTCAGGGCAGGAGTTTCAGGGCATGTGATTCAGGGCATGACTTTCAGGGCAGGAGATTCAGGGCAGGAGTTCACTGCTGTGGTTTCTGCAGAAGAGATTCAGGGCAGGAGTTTCAGGGCATGTGAATCAGGGCATTAGTTTCAGGGCATGAGATTCAGGGCAGTAGTTCCAGGGAACGAGATTCAGGGAAGGAGTTTCAAGGCATGATATTCAGGGCATGAGTTTCATGGCACTAGATTCAGGGCAGGAGTTTCAGGGCATGAGATTCAGGGCAGGAGTTTCAGGGCATGTGATTCAGGGCATGACTTTCACGGCAGGCGATTCAGGGCAGGAGTTTCAATGCTGTAGTTTCTGCAGAAGAGATGCAGGGCAGGAGTTTCAGGGCAGGAGATTCAGAGCAGGAGTTTCAGGGCATGTGATTCAGGGCATGACTTATAGTGCAGGACATTCAGGGCAGGATATCAGTGCTGTAGTTTCTGCAGAAGGGGTTCAGGGCAGGAGTTTCAGGGCATGAGATGCAGGGCATGAGTTTCAGGGTAGTAGATTCAGGGCATGTGATTCAGGGCATGACTTACAGCGCAGGAGATTCAGGGCAGGAGTTCAGAGCTGTAGTTTCTGCAGAAGAGATTCAGCGCAGGAGTTTTAGGGCATGTGATTCAGGGCATTAGTTTCAGGGCATGAGATTCAGGGCAGTAGTTTCAGGGATCTAGATTCAGGGAAGGAGTTTCAAGGCATGATATTCAGGGCATGAGTTTCAGGGCGCTTGAATCAGGGCAGGAGGTTCAGGGCATGAGATTCAGGGCAGGAGTTTCAGGGCTTGTGATTCAGGGCATGACTTTCAGGGCAGGAGTTTCAGTGCTGTAGTGTCTGCAGAAGAGATTCAGGGCAGGAGTTTCAGGGTATGAGATTCAGGACATGAGTTTCAGGGCAGGAGTTTCTGGACATGAGATTCAGGGCATGAGTTTCAAGGCAAGAGATTCATTGCATGAGATTCAGGGCATGAGTTGCAAGCCATGAGATTCAGGGCAGGAGTTTCAGGGAATGAGATTCAGGGCATGAGTTTTAAGGCAGGAGATTCAGGGCAGGAGTTTCAGGGCATGTGATTCAGGGCATGAGTTTCAAGGCAGGATGTTCAGGGCAGGAGTTTCAGGGCATGTGATTCAGGGCATGAGTTTCAGGGTAGTAGATTCAGGGCATGTGATTCAGGGCATGACTTACAGCGCAGGAGATTCAGGGCAGGAGTTCAGTGCTGTAGTTTCAGCCGAAGAGATTCAGCGCAGGAGTTTTAGGGCATGTGATTCAGGGCATGAGTTTCAGGTCACTAGATTCAGGGCAGGAGTTTCAGGGCATGTGATTCAGGGCATGAGTTTCGGGGCAGGAGATTCAGGGCAGGAGTTTCTGGGCATGAGAATCAGGGCATGAGTTTCAGGTCACTAGATTCAGGGCAGGAGTTTCAGGGCATGTTATTCAGGGCATGAGTGTCAGGGCAGGATATTCACGGCAGGAGTTTCAGGGCATGTGATTCAGGGCATGAGTTTCAGGGCAGGAGATTCAGGGCAGGTGATTCAGTAAAGGAGTACTAGGGCATGAGATTCAGGGCATGAGTTTCACGGCATGAGATTCAGGGCAGTAGTTTCAGGGATCGAGATTCAGGGATGGAGTTTCAAGGCATGATATTCAGGGCATGAGTTTCAGGGCACTAGATTCAGGGCAGGAGTTTCAGGGCATAAGATTCAGGGCAGGAGATTCAGGGCAGGAGTTTCAGTGCTGTAGTTTCTGCAGAAGAGATTCAGTTCAGGAGTTTCAGGGCATGAGATTCAGGACATGAGTTTCAGGGCAGGATTTTCTGAACATGAGATTCAGGGCATGAGTTTCAGGGCAGGAGATTCAGTGCATGAGATTCAGGGCATGAGTTGCAAGGCATGAGATTCAGGGCAGGAGTTTCAGGGAATGAGAATCAGGGCATGAGTTTCAGGTCACTAGATTCAGGACAGGAGTTTCAGGGCATGTGATTCAGGGCATGAGTGTCAGGGCAGGATATTCAGGGCAGGAGTTTCAGGGCATGTGATTCAGGGCATGACTTTCAGGGCAGGAGATTCAGGGCAGGAGTTTCATTGCAGTAGTTTCTGCAAAAGAGATTCAAGGCATGAGTTTAAGGGCATGTGATTCAGGACAGGAGATTCGGGACAGGAGTTTCAGGACAGGAGTTTCAGGGCTTGTGTTTCAGGGCTTGAGATTCGGGGCTGGAGATTCAGTGCAGGAGTTTCAGGGCATGTGATTCAGGGCATGACTTATACCGCAGGAGATTCAGGGCAGGAGTTCAGTGCTGTAGTTTCTGCAGAAGTGATTCAGGGCTGGAGTTTCAGGGCATGAGATGCAGGGCATGAGTTTCAGGGCAGGAGATTCAGGGCTGGAGTTTCAGGGCATGAGTTTCAGAGCATTAGATTCAGGGCAGAAGTTTCAGTGCATGATATTCAGGGCATGAGTTTCAGGGCACTAGATTCAGGGCAGGAGTTTCAGGGCATGAGATTCAGGGCAGGAGTTTCAGGACATATGATTCAGGGCATGACTTTCAGGGCAGGAGATTCAGGGCAGGAATTTCAGTGCTGTAGTTTCTGCAGAAGTGATTCAGGGCAGGAGTTTCAGGGCATGAGATGCAGGGCATGAGTTTCAGGGCAGGAGATTCAGGGCTGGAGTTTCAGGGCATGAGTTTCAGAGCATTAGATTCAGGGCAGAAGTTTCAGTGCATGATATTCAGGGCATGAGTTTCAGGGCACTAGATTCAGGGCAGGAGTTTCAGGGCATGAGATTCAGGGCAGGAGTTTCAGGACATATGATTCAGGGCATGAGTTTCAGGGCACTAGATTCAGGGCAGGAGTTTCAGGGCATGAGATTCAGGCCAGGAGTTTCAGGGCATGTGATTCAGGGCAGGAGATTCGGGACAGGAGTTTCTGGGCAGGAGATTCAGAGCAGGAGTTTCAGAGCAGTAGATTCAGGGCATTAGTTTCAGGGCATGAGATTCATGGCAGGAGTTTCAGGGCATGAGATTCAGGACATGAGTTTCAGGGCAGGAGAATCAGGGCATTAGTTTCAGGGCATGAGATTCAGGGCATGAGTTGCAAGGCATGAGATTCAGGGCAGGAGTTTCAGGGAATGAGATTCAGGGCATGAGTTTTAGGGCAGGAGATTCAGGGCAGGAGTTTCTGGGCATGAGAATCAGGGCATGAGTTTCAGGTCACTAGATTCAGGGCAGGAGTTTAGGGACATGTGATTCAGGGCATGAGTTTCAGGGCAGGATATTCAGGGCAGGAGTTTCAGGGCATGTGATTCAGGGCATGACTTTCAGGGCAGGAAATTCAGGGCAGGAGTTTCAGTGTTGTAGTTTCTGCAGAAGAGATTCAAGGCAGGAGTTTAAGGGCATGTGATTCAGGGCAGGAGATTCGGGACAGGAGTTTCAGGGCAGGAGTTTCAGGGCTTGTGTTTCAGGGCTTGAGATTCAGGGCTGGAGATTCAGTGCAGGAGTTTCAGGGCATGAGATTCAGGGCATGAGTTTCATGGCAGGAGATTCATGGCAGGAGTTTCAGGGCATGTGATTCAGTGCATGAGTTTCAGGGCAGGAGATTCAGTGCAGGTGATTCAGTAAAGGAGTTTTAGGGCATGAGATTCAGGGCATGAGTTTCAGGGTAGTAGATTCAGGGCATGTGATTCAGGGCATGACTTACAGCGCAGGAGATTCAGGGCAGGAGTTCAGAGCTGTAGTTTCTGCAGAAGAGATTCAGCGCAGGAGTTTTAGGGCATGTGATTCAGGGCATTAGTTTCACGGCATGAGATTCAGGGCAGTAGTTTCAGGGATCGAGATTCAGGGAAGGAGTTTCAAGGCATGATATTCAGGGCATGAGTTTCAGGGCGCTTGAATCAGGGCAGGAGGTTCAGGGCATGAGATTCAGGGCAGGAGTTTCAGGGCTTGTGATTCAGGGCATGACTTTCAGTGCAGGAGTTTCAGTGCTGTAGTGTCTGGAGAAGAGATTCAGGGCAGGAGTTTCAGGGCATGAGATTCAGGACATGAGTTTCAGGGCAGGAGTTTCTGGACATGAGATTCAGGGCATGAGTTTCAGGGCAGGAGATTCATTGCATGAGATTCAGGGCATGAGTTGCAAGCCATGAGATTCAGGGCAGGAGTTTCAGGGAATGAGATTCAGGGCATGAGTTTTAAGGCAGGAGATTCATGGCAGGAGTTTCAGGGCATGTGATTCAGGGCATGAGTTTCAAGGCAGGATGTTCAGGGCAGGAGTTTCAGGGCATGTGATTCAGGGCATGAGTTTCAGGGTAGTAGATTCAGGGCATGTGATTCAGGGCATGACTTACAGCGCAGGAGATTCAGGGCAGGAGTTCAGTGCTGTAGTTTCAGCCGAAGAGATTCAGCGCAGGAGTTTTAGGGCATGTGATTCAGGGCTTGAGATTCGGGGCTGGAGATTCAGTGCAGCAGTTTCAGGGCATGTGCTTCAGGGCATGAGTTTCAGGGCAGGAGATTCAGTAAAGGAGTATTAGGGCATGAGATTCAGGGCATGAGTTTCAGGGTAGTAGATTCTGGGCATGAGTTTTAGGGCAGGAGTTTCAGGGCATGTGATTCAGGGCATGAGTTTCAGGGCAGGAGATTCAGTAAAGGAGTATTAGGGCATGAGATTCAGGGCATGAGTTTCAGGGTAGTAGATTCTGGGCATGTGATTCAGGGCATGAGTTTCAGGGCAGGAGATTCAGGGTAGGAGTTACAGGGCATGTGATTCAGGGCATGACTTTCAGCGCAGGAGATTCAGGGCAGGAGTTCAGTGCTGTAGTTTCTGCAGAAGAGATTCAGGGCAGGAGTTTCAGGGCATGTGATTCAGGGCATTAGTTTCAGGGCATGAGATTCAGGGCAGTAGATTCAGGGATCGAGATTCAGGAAAGGAGTTTCAAGGCATGATATTCAGGGCATGAGTTTCAGGGCACTAGATTCAGGGCAGGAGTTTCAGGGCATGATATTCAGGGCAGGAGTTTCAGGTGCATGTGATTCAGGGCATGACTTATAGCGCAGGAGATTTAGGGCAGGAGTTCAGTGCTGAAGATTCTGCAGAAGAGATTCAGGGCAGGAGTTTCTGGGCATGTGATTCAGGGCAGGAGATTCGGGACGGCAGTTTCAGGGCAGGAGATTCAGAGCAGGAGTTTCAGGGCATGTGATTCAGGGCATGACTTATAGCGCAGGAGATTTAGGGCAGGAGTTCAGTGCTGTAGTTTCTGCAGAAGAGATTCAGGGCTGGAGTTTCAGGGCATGAGTTTCAGAGCATTAGATTCAGGGCAGAAGTTTCAGGGCATGATATTCAGGGCATGAGTTTCAGGGCACTAGATTCAGGGCAGGAGTTTCAGGGCATGAGATTCAGGGCGGGAGTTTCAGGGCATATGTTTCAGGGCATGACTTTCAGGGCAGGAGATTCAGGGCAGGAATTTCAGTGCTGTAGTTTCTGCAGAAGAGATTCAGGGCAGGAGTTTCAGGGCATGTGATTCAGGGCAGGAGATTCGGGACAGGAGTTTCTGGGCAGGAGATTCAGAGCAGGAGTTTCAGAGCAGTTGATTCAGGGCATTAGTTTCAGGGCATGAGATTCATGGCAGGAATTTCAGGGCATGAGATTCAGGACATGAGTTTCAGGGCAGGAGTTTCTGAGCATGAGATTCAGGGCATGAGTTTAAGGGCAGGAGATTCAGTGCATGAGATTCAGGGCATGAGTTGCAAGGCATGAGATTCAGGGCAGGAGTTTCAGGGAATGAGATTCAGGGCAGTAGTTCCAGGGAACGAGATTCAGGGAAGGAGTTTCAAGGCATGATATTCAGGGCATGAGTTTCATGGCACTAGATTCAGGGCAGGAGTTTCAGGGCATGAGATTCAGGGCAGGAGTTTCAGGGCATGTGATTCAGGGCATGACTTTCAGGGCAGGAGATTCAGGGCAGGAGTTTCAATGCTGTAGTTTCTGCAGAAGAGATGCAGGGCAGGAGTTTCAGGGCATGTGATTCAGGGCAGGAGATTCGGGACAGGAGTTTCAGGGCAGGAGATTCAGAGCAGGAGTTTCAGGGCATGTGATTCAGGGCATGACTTATAGCGCAGGAGTTTCAGGGCAGGATATCAGTGCTGTAGTTTCTGCAGAAGCGGTTCAGGGCAGGAGTTTCAGGGCATGAGATGCAGGGCATGAGTTTCAGGGTAGTAGATTCAGGGCATGTGATTCAGGGCATGACTTACAGCGCAGGAGATTCAGGGCAGGAGTTCAGAGCTGTAGTTTCTGCAGAAGAGATTCAGCGCAGGAGTTTTAGGGCATGTGATTCAGGGCATTAGTTTCAGGGCATGAGATTCAGGGCAGTAGTTTCAGGGATCTAGATTCAGGGAAGGAGTTTCAAGGCATGATATTCAGGGCATGAGTTTCAGGGCGCTTGAATCAGGGCAGGAGGTTCAGGGCATGAGATTCAGGGCAGGAGTTTCAGGGCTTGTGATTCAGGGCATGACTTTCAGGGCAGGAGTTTCAGTGCTGTAGTGTCTGCAGAAGAGATTCAGGGCAGGAGTTTCAGGGCATGAGATTCAGGACATGAGTTTCAGGGCAGGAGTTTCTGGACATGAGATTCAGGGCATGAGTTTCAGGGCAGGAGATTCATTGCATGAGATTCAGGGCATGAGTTGCAAGCCATGAGATTCAGGGCAGGAGTTTCAGGGAATGAGATTCAGGGCATGAGTTTTAAGGCAGGAGATTCAGGGCAGGAGTTTCTGGGCATGAGAATCAGGGCATGAGTTTCAGGTCACTAGATTCAGGGCAGGAGTTTCAGGGCATGTGATTCAGGGCATGAGTTTCAAGGCAGGATGTTCAGGGCAGGAGTTTCAGGGCATGTGATTCAGGGAATGACTTTCAGGGCAGGAGTTTCAGGGCATGAGATGCAGGGCATGAGTTTCAGGGTAGTAGATTCAGGGCATGTGATTCAGGGCATGACTTACAGCGCAGGAGATTCAGGGCAGGAGTTCAGTGCTGTAGTTTCAGTCGAAGAGATTCAGCGCAGGAGTTTTAGGGCATGTGATTCAGGACAGGAGATTCGGGACAGGAGTTTCAGGGCAGGAGTTTCAGGGCTTGTGTTTCAGGGCTTGAGATTCGGGGCTGGAGATTCAGTGCAGGAGTTTCAGGGCATGTGCTTCAGGGCATGAGTTTCAGGGCAGGAGATTCAGTAAAGGAGTATTAGGGCATGAGATTCAGGGCATGAGTTTCAGGGTAGTAGATTCTGGGCATGAGTTTTAGGGCAGGAGTTTCAGGGCATGTGCTTCAGGGCATGAGTTTCAGGGCAGGAGATTCAGTAAAGGAGTATTAGGGCATGAGATTCAGGGCATGAGTTTCAGGGTAGTAGATTCTGGGCATGTGATTCAGGGCATGAGTTTCAGGGCAGGAGATTCAGGGTAGGAGTTTCAGGGCATGTGATTCAGGGCATGACTTTCAGCGCAGGAGATTCAGGGCAGGAGTTCAGTGCTGTAGTTTCTGCAGAAGAGATTCAGGGCAGGAGTTTCAGGGCATGTGATTCAGGGCATTAGTTTCAGGGCATGAGATTCAGGGCAGTAGATTCAGGGATCGAGATTCAGGAAAGGAGTTTCAAGGCATGATATTCAGGGCATGAGTTTCAGGGCGCTTGAATCAGGGCAGGAGGTTCAGGGCATGAGATTCAGGGCAGGAGTTTCAGGGCTTGTGATTCAGGGCATGACTTTCAGGGCAGGAGTTTCAGTGCTGTAGTGTCTGCAGAAGAGATTCAGGGCAGGAGTTTCAGGGCATGAGATTCAGGACATGAGTTTCAGGGCAGGAGTTTCTGGACATGAGATTCAGGGCATGAGTTTCAAGGCAAGAGATTCATTGCATGAGATTCAGGGCATGAGTGGCAAGCCATGAGATTCAGGGCAGGAGTTTCAGGGCATGTGATTCAGGGCATGAGTTTCAAGGCAGGATGTTCAGGGCAGGAGTTTCAGGGCATGTGATTCAGGGCATGAGTTTCAGGGTAGTAGATTCAGGGCATGTGATTCAGGGCATGAGTTTCAAGGCAGGATGTTCAGGGCAGGAGTTTCAGGGCATGTGATTCAGGGCATGAGTTTCAGGGTAGTAGATTCAGGGCATGTGATTCAGGGCATGACTTACAGCGCAGGAGATTCAGGGCAGGAGTTCAGTGCTGTAGTTTCAGCCGAAGAGATTCAGCGCAGGAGTTTTAGGGCATGTGATTCAGGGCATGAGTTTCAGGTCACTAGATTCAGGGCAGGAGTTTCAGGGCATGTGATTCAGGGCATGAGTTTCGGGGCAGGAGATTCAGGGCAGGAGTTTCTGGGCATGAGAATCAGGGCATGAGTTTCAGGTCACTAGATTCAGGGCAGGAGTTTCAGGGCATGTTATTCAGGGCATGAGTGTCAGGGCAGGATATTCACGGCAGGAGTTTCAGGGCATGTGATTCAGGGCATGAGTTTCAGGGCAGGAGATTCAGGACAGGTGATTCAGTAAAGGAGTACTAGGCCATGAGATTCAGGGCATGAGTTTCAGGGCAGGAGATTCAGGGTAGGAGTTTCAGGGCATGTGATTCGGGGCATGTCTTACAGCGCAGGAGATTCAGGGCAGGAGTTCACTGCTGTGGTTTCTGCAGAAGAGGTTCAGGGCAGGAGTTTCAGGGCATTTGAATCAGGGCATTAGTTTCAGGGCATGAGATTCAGGGCAGTAGTTTCAGGGCACTAGATTCAGGGCACGAGTTTCAGGGCATGAGATTCAGGGCAGGAGTTTCAGGGCATGTGATTCAGGGCATGACTTTCAGGGCAGGAGATTCAGGGCAGGAGTTCACTGCTGTGGTTTCTGCAGAAGAGATTCAGGGCAGGAGTTTCAGGGCATGTGAATCAGGGCATTAGTTTCAGGGCATGAGATTCAGGGCAGTAGTTCCAGGGAACGAGATTCAGGGAAGGAGTTTCAAGGCATGATATTCAGGGCATGAGTTTCATGGCACTAGATTCAGGGCAGGAGTTTCAGGGCATGAGATTCAGGGCAGGAGTTTCAGGGCATGTGATTCAGGGCATGACTTTCAGGGCAGGAGATTCAGGGCAGGAGTTTCAATGCTGTAGTTTCTGCAGAAGAGATGCAGGGCAGGAGTTTCAGGGCATGTGATTCAGGGCAGGAGATTCGGGACAGGAGTTTCAGGGCAGGAGATTCAGAGCAGGAGTTTCAGGGCATGTGATTCAGAGCATGACTTATAGCGCAGGACATTCAGGGCAGGATATCAGTGCTGTAGTTTCTGCAGAAGGGGTTCAGGGCAGGAGTTTCAGGGCATGAGATGCAGGGCATGAGTTTCAGGATAGTAGATTCAGGGCATGTGATTCAGGGCATGACTTACAGCGCAGGAGATTCAGGGCAGGAGTTCAGAGCTGTAGTTTCTGCAGAAGAGATTCAGCGCAGGAGTTTTAGGGCATGTGATTCAGGGCATTAGTTTCAGGGCATGAGATTCAGGGCAGTAGTTTCAGGGATCTAGATTCAGGGAAGGAGTTTCAAGGCATGATATTCAGGGCATGAGTTTCAGGGCGCTTGAATCAGGGCAGGAGGTTCAGGGCATGAGATTCAGGGCAGGAGTTTCAGGGCTTGTGATTCAGGGCATGACTTTCAGGGCAGGAGTTTCAGTGCTGTAGTGTCTGCAGAAGAGATTCAGGGCAGGAGTTTCAGGGCATGAGATTCAGGACATGAGTTTCAGGGCAGGAGTTTCTGGACATGAGATTCAGGGCATGAGTTTCAAGGCAAGAGATTCATTGCATGAGATTCAGGGCATGAGTTGCAAGCCATGAGATTCAGGGCAGGAGTTTCAGGGAATGAGATTCAGGGCATGAGTTTTAAGGCAGGAGATTCAGGGCAGGAGTTTCAGGGCATGTGATTCAGGGCATGAGTTTCAAGGCAGGATGTTCAGGGCAGGAGTTTCAGGGCATGTGATTCAGGGCATGAGTTTCAGGGTAGTAGATTCAGGGCATGTGATTCAGGGCATGACTTACAGCGCAGGAGATTCAGGGCAGGAGTTCAGTGCTGTAGTTTCAGCCGAAGAGATTCAGGGCAGGAGTTTTAGGGCATGTGATTCAGGGCATGAGTTTCAGGTCACTAGATTCAGGGCAGGAGTTTCAGGGCATGTGATTCAGGGCATGAGTTTCGGGGCAGGAGATTCAGGGCAGGAGTTTCTGGGCATGAGAATCAGGGCATGAGTTTCAGGTCACTAGATTCAGGGCAGGAGTTTCAGGGCATGTTATTCAGGGCATGAGTGTCAGGGCAGGATATTCACGGCAGGAGTTTCAGGGCATGTGATTCAGGGCATGAGTTTCAGGGCAGGAGATTCAGGGCAGGTGATTCAGTAAAGGAGTACTAGGGCATGAGATTCAGGGCATGAGTTTCACGGCATGAGATTCAGGGCAGTAGTTTCAGGGATCGAGATTCAGGGAAGGAGTTTCAAGGCATGATATTCAGGGCATGAGTTTCAGGGCACTAGATTCAGGGCAGGAGTTTCAGGGCATAAGATTCAGGGCAGGAGATTCAGGGCAGGAGTTTCAGTGCTGTAGTTTCTGCAGAAGAGATTCAGTTCAGGAGTTTCAGGGCATGAGATTCAGGACATGAGTTTCAGGGCAGGAGATTCAGTGCATGAGATTCAGGGCATGAGTTGCAAGGCATGAGATTCAGGGCAGGAGTTTCAGGGAATGAGAATCAGGGCATGAGTTTCAGGTCACTAGATTCAGGACAGGAGTTTCAGGGCATGTGATTCAGGGCATGAGTGTCAGGGCAGGATATTCAGGGCAGGAGTTTCAGGGCATGTGATTCAGGGCATGACTTTCAGGGCAGGAGATTCAGGGCAGGAGTTTCATTGCAGTAGTTTCTGCAGAAGAGATTCAAGGCATGAGTTTAAGGGCATGTGATTCAGGACAGGAGATTCGGGACAGGAGTTTCAGGGCAGGAGTTTCAGGGCTTGTGTTTCAGGGCTTGAGATTCGGGGCTGGAGATTCAGTGCAGGAGTTTCAGGGCATGTGATTCAGGGCATGACTTATACCGCAGGAGATTCAGGGCAGGAGTTCAGTGCTGTAGTTTCTGCAGAAGTGATTCAGGGCAGGAGTTTCAGGGCATGAGATGCAGGGCATGAGTTTCAGGGCAGGAGATTCAGGGCTGGAGTTTCAGGGCATGAGTTTCAGAGCATTAGATTCAGGGCAGAAGTTTCAGTGCATGATATTCAGGGCATGAGTTTCAGGGCACTAGATTCAGGGCAGGAGTTTCAGGGCATGAGATTCAGGGCAGGAGTTTCAGGACATATGATTCAGGGCATGACTTTCAGGGCAGGAGATTCAGGGCAGGAATTTCAGTGCTGTAGTTTCTGCAGAAGTGATTCAGGGCAGGAGTTTCAGGGCATGAGATGCAGGGCATGAGTTTCAGGGCATGAGATGCAGGGCATGAGTTTCAGGGCAGGAGATTCAGGGCTGGAGTTTCAGGGCATGAGTTTCAGAGCATTAGATTCAGGGCAGAAGTTTCAGTGCATGATATTCAGGGCATGAGTTTCAGGGCACTAGATTCAGGGCAGGAGTTTCAGGGCATGAGATTCAGGGCAGGAGTTTCAGGACATATGATTCAGGGCATGAGTTTCAGGGCACTAGATTCAGGGCAGGAGTTTCAGGGCATGTGATTCAGGGCAGGAGATTCGGGACAGGAGTTTCTGGGCAGGAGATTCAGAGCAGGAGTTTCAGAGCAGTAGATTCAGGGCATTAGTTTCAGGGCATGAGATTCATGGCAGGAGTTTCAGGGCATGAGATTCAGGACATGAGTTTCAGGGCAGGAGAATCAGTGCATGAGATTCAGGGCATGAGTTGCAAGGCATGAGATTCAGGGCAGGAGTTTCAGGGAATGAGATTCAGGGCATGAGTTTTAGGGCAGGAGATTCAGGGCAGGAGTTTCTGGGCATGAGAATCAGGGCATGAGTTTCAGGTCACTAGATTCAGGGCAGGAGTTTAGGGACATGTGATTCAGGGCATGAGTTTCAGGGCAGGATATTCAGGGCAGGAGTTTCAGGGCATGTGATTCAGGGCATGACTTTCAGGGCAGGAAATTCAGGGCAGGAGTTTCAGTGTTGTAGTTTCTGCAGAAGAGATTCAAGGCAGGAGTTTAAGGGCATGTGATTCAGGGCAGGAGATTCGGGACAGGAGTTTCAGGGCAGGAGTTTCAGGGCTTGTGTTTCAGGGCTTGAGATTCAGGGCTGGAGATTCAGTGCAGGAGTTTCAGGGCATGAGATTCAGGGCATGAGTTTCATGGCAGGAGATTCATGGCAGGAGTTTCAGGGCATGTGATTCAGTGCATGAGTTTCAGGGCAGGAGATTCAGTGCAGGTGATTCAGTAAAGGAGTTTTAGGGCATGAGATTCAGGGCATGAGTTTCAGGGTAGTAGATTCAGGGCATGTGATTCAGGGCATGACTTACAGCGCAGGAGATTCAGGGCAGGAGTTCAGAGCTGTAGTTTCTGCAGAAGAGATTCAGCGCAGGAGTTTTAGGGCATGTGATTCAGGGCATTAGTTTCACGGCATGAGATTCAGGGCAGTAGTTTCAGGGATCGAGATTCAGGGAAGGAGTTTCAAGGCATGATATTCAGGGCATGAGTTTCAGGGCGCTTGAATCAGGGCAGGAGGTTCAGGGCATGAGATTCAGGGCAGGAGTTTCAGGGCTTGTGATTCAGGGCATGACTTTCAGGGCAGGAGTTTCAGTGCTGTAGTGTCTGGAGAAGAGATTCAGGGCAGGAGTTTCAGGGCATGAGATTCAGGACATGAGTTTCAGGGCAGGAGTTTCTGGACATGAGATTCAGGGCATGAGTTTCAGGGCAGGAGATTCATTGCATGAGATTCAGGGCATGAGTTGCAAGCCATGAGATTCAGGGCAGGAGTTTCAGGGAATGAGATTCAGGGCATGAGTTTTAAGGCAGGAGATTCATGGCAGGAGTTTCAGGGCATGTGATTCAGGGCATGAGTTTCAAGGCAGGATGTTCAGGGCAGGAGTTTCAGGGCATGTGATTCAGGGCATGCGTTTCAGGGTAGTAGATTCAGGGCATGTGATTCAGGGCATGACTTACAGCGCAGGAGATTCAGGGCAGGAGTTCAGTGCTGTAGTTTCAGCCGAAGAGATTCAGCGCAGGAGTTTTAGGGCATGTGATTCAGGACTTGAGATTCGGGGCTGGAGATACAGTGCAGCAGTTTCAGGGCATGTGCTTCAGGGCATGAGTTTCAGGGCAGGAGATTCAGTAAAGGAGTATTAGGGCATGAGATTCAGGGCATGAGTTTCAGGGTAGTAGATTCTGGGCATGAGTTTTAGGGCAGGAGTTTCAGGGCATGTGATTCAGGGCATGAGTTTCAGGGCAGGAGATTCAGTAAAGGAGTATTAGGGCATGAGATTCAGGGCATGAGTTTCAGGGTAGTAGATTCTGGGCATGTGATTCAGGGCATGAGTTTCAGGGCAGGAGATTCAGGGTAGGAGTTACAGGGCATGTGATTCAGGGCATGACTTTCAGCGCAGGAGATTCAGGGCATTAGTTCAGTGCTGTAGTTTCTGCAGAAGAGATTCAGGGCAGGAGTTTCAGGGCATGTGATTCAGGGCATTAGTTTCAGGGCATGAGATTCAGGGCAGTAGATTCAGGGATCGAGATTCAGGAAAGGAGTTTCAAGGCATGATATTCAGGGCATGAGTTTCAGGGCACTAGACTCAGGGCAGGAGTTTCAGGGCATGATATTCAGGGCAGGAGTTTCAGGGCATGTGATTCAGGGCATGACTTTCAGGGCAGGAGATTCAAGGCAGGAGTTTCAGTGCTGTAGATTCTGCAGAAGAGATTCACGGCAGGAGTTTCAGGGCATGAGATGCAGGGCATGAGTTTCAGGGCAGGAGATTCAGAGCAGGAGTTTCAGGGCATGTGATTCAGGGCATGACTTATAGCGCAGGAGATTTAGGGCAGGAGTTCAGTGCTGAAGATTCTGCAGAAGAGATTCAGGGCAGGAGTTTCTGGGCATGTGATTCAGGGCAGGAGATTCGGGACGGCAGTTTCAGGGCAGGAGATTCAGAGCAGGAGTTTCAGGGCATGTGATTCAGGGCATGACTTATAGCGCAGGAGATTTAGGGCAGGAGTTCAGTGCTGTAGTTTCTGCAGAAGAGATTCAGGGCTGGAGTTTCAGGGCATGAGTTTCAGAGCATTAGATTCAGGGCAGAAGTTTCAGGGCATGATATTCAGGGCATGAGTTTCAGGGCACTAGATTCAGGACAGGAGTTTCAGGGCATGAGATTCAGGGCAGGAGTTTCAGGGCATATGTTTCAGGGCATGACTTTCAGGGCAGGAGATTCAGGGCAGGAATTTCAGTGCTGTAGTTTCTGCAGAAGAGATTCAGGGCAGGAGTTTCAGGGCATGTGATTCAGGGCAGGAGATTCGGGACAGGAGTTTCTGGGCAGGAGATTCAGAGCAGGAGTTTCAGAGCAGTTGATTCAGGGCATTAGTTTCAGGGCATGAGATTCATGGCAGGAATTTCAGGGCATGAGATTCAGGACATGAGTTTCAGGGCAGGAGTTTCTGAGCATGAGATTCAGGGCATGAGTTTAAGGGCAGGAGATTCAGTGCATGAGATTCAGGGCATGAGTTGCAAGGCATGAGATTCAGGGCAGGAGTTTCAGGGAATGAGATTCAGGGCAGTAGTTCCAGGGAACGAGATTCAGGGAAGGAGTTTCAAGGCATGATATTCAGGGCATGAGTTTCATGGCACTAGATTCAGGGCAGGAGTTTCAGGGCATGAGATTCAGGGCAGGAGTTTCAGGGCATGTGATTCAGGGCATGACTTTCAGGGCAGGAGATTCAGGGCAGGAGTTTCAATGCTGTAGTTTCTGCAGAAGAGATGCAGGGCAGGAGTTTCAGGGCATGTGATTCAGGGCAGGAGATTCGGGACAGGAGTTTCAGGGCAGGAGATTCAGAGCAGGAGTTTCAGGGCATGTGATTCAGGGCATGACTTATAGCGCAGGAGTTTCAGGGCAGGATATCAGTGCTGTAGTTTCTGCAGAAGCGGTTCAGGGCAGGAGTTTCAGGGCATGAGATGCAGGGCATGAGTTTCAGGGTAGTAGATTCAGGTCATGTGATTCAGGGCATGACTTACAGCGCAGGAGATTCAGGGCAGGAGTTCAGAGCTGTAGTTTCTGCAGAAGAGATTCAGCGCAGGAGTTTTAGGGCATGTGATTCAGGGCATTAGTTTCAGGGCATGAGATTCAGGGCAGTAGTTTCAGGGATCTAGATTCAGGGAAGGAGTTTCAAGGCATGATATTCAGGGCATGAGTTTCAGGGCGCTTGAATCAGGGCAGGAGGTTCAGGGCATGAGATTCAGGGCAGGAGTTTCAGGGCTTGTGATTCAGGGCATGACTTTCAGGGCAGGAGTTTCAGTGCTGTAGTGTCTGCAGAAGAGATTCAGGGCAGGAGTTTCAGGGCATGAGATTCAGGACATGAGTTTCAGGGCAGGAGTTTCTGGACATGAGATTCAGGGCATGAGTTTCAGGGCAGGAGATTCATTGCATGAGATTCAGGGCATGAGTTGCAAGCCATGAGATTCAGGGCAGGAGTTTCAGGGAATGAGATTCAGGGCATGAGTTTTAAGGCAGGAGATTCAGGGCAGGAGTTTCTGGGCATGAGAATCAGGGCATGAGTTTCAGGTCACTAGATTCAGGGCAGGAGTTTCAGGGCATGTGATTCAGGGCATGAGTTTCAAGGCAGGATGTTCAGGGCAGGAGTTTCAGGGCATGTGATTCAGGGAATGACTTTCAGGGCAGGAGTTTCAGGGCATGAGATGCAGGGCATGAGTTTCAGGGTAGTAGATTCAGGGCATGTGATTCAGGGCATGACTTACAGCGCAGGAGATTCAGGGCAGGAGTTCAGTGCTGTAGTTTCAGTCGAAGAGATTCAGCGCAGGAGTTTTAGGGCATGTGATTCAGGACAGGAGATTCGGGACAGGAGTTTCAGGGCAGGAGTTTCAGGGCTTGTGTTTCAGGGCTTGAGATTCGGGGCTGGAGATTCAGTGCAGGAGTTTCAGGGCATGTGCTTCAGGGCATGAGTTTCAGGGCAGGAGATTCAGTAAAGGAGTATTAGGGCATGAGATTCAGGGCATGAGTTTCAGGGTAGTAGATTCTGGGCATGAGTTTTAGGGCAGGAGTTTCAGGGCATGTGCTTCAGGGCATGAGTTTCAGGGCAGGAGATTCAGTAAAGGAGTATTAGGGCATGAGATTCAGGGCATGAGTTTCAGGGTAGTAGATTCTGGGCATGTGATTCAGGGCATGAGTTTCAGGGCAGGAGATTCAGGGTAGGAGTTTCAGGGCATGTGATTCAGGGCATGACTTTCAGCGCAGGAGATTCAGGGCAGGAGTTCAGTGCTGTAGTTTCTGCAGAAGAGATTCAGGGCAGGAGTTTCAGGGCATGTGATTCAGGGCATTAGTTTCAGGGCATGAGATTCAGGGCAGTAGATTCAGGGATCGAGATTCAGGAAAGGAGTTTCAAGGCATGATATTCAGGGCATGAGTTTCAGGGCGCTTGAATCAGGGCAGGAGGTTCAGGGCATGAGATTCAGGGCAGGAGTTTCAGGGCTTGTGATTCAGGGCATGACTTTCAGGGCAGGAGTTTCAGTGCTGTAGTGTCTGCAGAAGAGATTCAGGGCAGGAGTTTCAGGGCATGAGATTCAGGACATGAGTTTCAGGGCAGGAGTTTCTGGACATGAGATTCAGGGCATGAGTTTCAAGGCAAGAGATTCATTGCATGAGATTCAGGGCATGAGTTGCAAGCCATGAGATTCAGGGCAGGAGTTTCAGGGAATGAGATTCAGGGCATGAGTTTTAAGGCAGGAGATTCAGGGCAGGAGTTTCAGGGCATGTGATTCAGGGCATGAGTTTCAAGGCAGGATGTTCAGGGCAGGAGTTTCAGGGCATGTGATTCAGGGCATGAGTTTCAGGGTAGTAGATTCAGGGCATGTGATTCAGGGCATGACTTACAGCGCAGGAGATTCAGGGCAGGAGTTCAGTGCTGTAGTTTCAGCCGAAGAGATTCAGCGCAGGAGTTTTAGGGCATGTGATTCAGGGCATGAGTTTCAGGTCACTAGATTCAGGGCAGGAGTTTCAGGGCATGTGATTCAGGGCATGAGTTTCGGGGCAGGAGATTCAGGGCAGGAGTTTCTGGGCATGAGAATCAGGGCATGAGTTTCAGGTCACTAGATTCAGGGCAGGAGTTTCAGGGCATGTTATTCAGGGCATGAGTGTCAGGGCAGGATATTCACGGCAGGAGTTTCAGGGCATGTGATTCAGGGCATGAGTTTCAGGGCAGGAGATTCAGGGCAGGTGATTCAGTAAAGGAGTACTAGGCCATGAGATTCAGGGCATGAGTTTCAGGGCAGGAGATTCAGGGTAGGAGTTTCAGGGCATGTGATTCGGGGCATGTCTTACAGCGCAGGAGATTCAGGGCAGGAGTTCACTGCTGTGGTTTCTGCAGAAGAGATTCAGGGCAGGAGTTTCAGGGCATGTGAATCAGGGCATTAGTTTCAGGGCATGAGATTCAGGGCAGTAGTTTCAGGGCACTAGATTCAGGGCAGGAGTTTCAGGGCATGAGATTCAGGGCAGGAGTTTCAGGGCATGTGATTCAGGGCATGACTTTCAGGGCAGGAGATTCAGGGCAGGAGTTCACTCCTGTGGTTTCTGCAGAAGAGATTCAGGGCAGGAGTTTCAGGGCATGTGAATCAGGGCATTAGTTTCAGGGCATGAGATTCAGGGCAGTAGTTCCAGGGAACGAGATTCAGGGAAGGAGTTTCAAGGCATGATATTCAGGGCATGAGTTTCATGGCACTAGATTCAGGGCAGGAGTTTCAGGGCATGAGATTCAGGGCAGGAGTTTCAGGGCATGTGATTCAGGGCATGACTTTCAGGGCAGGAGATTCAGGGCAGGAGTTTCAATGCTGTAGTTTCTGCAGAAGAGATGCAGGGCAGTAGTTTCAGGGCACTAGATTCAGGGCAGGAGTTTCAGGGCATGAGATTCAGGGCAGGAGTTTCAGGGCATGTGATTCAGGGCATGACTTTCAGGGCAGGAGATTCAGGGCAGGAGTTCACTGCTGTGGTTTCTGCAGAAGAGATTCAGGGCAGGAGTTTCAGGGCATGTGAATCAGGGCATTAGTTTCAGGGCATGAGATTCAGGGCAGTAGTTCCAGGGAACGAGATTCAGGGAAGGAGTTTCAAGGCATGATATTCAGGGCATGAGTTTCATGGCACTAGATTCAGGGCAGGAGTTTCAGGGCATGAGATTCAGGGCAGGAGTTTCAGGGCATGTGATTCAGGGCATGACTTTCAGGGCAGGAGATTCAGGGCAGGAGTTTCAATGCTGTAGTTTCTGCAGAAGAGATGCAGGGCAGGAGTTTCAGGGCAAGTGATTCAGGGCAGGAGATTCGGGACAGGAGTTTCAGGGCAGGAGATTCAGAGCAGGAGTTTCAGGGCATGTGATTCAGAGCATGACTTATAGCGCAGGACATTCAGGGCAGGATATCAGTGCTGTAGTTTCTGCAGAAGGGGTTCAGGGCAGGAGTTTCAGGGCATGAGTTTCAGGGTAGTAGATTCAGGGCATGTGATTCAGGGCATGACTTACAGCGCAGGAGATTCAGGGCAGGAGTTCAGAGCTGTAGTTTCTGCAGAAGAGATTCAGCACAGGAGTTTTAGGGCATGTGATTCAGGGCATTAGATTCAGGGCATGAGATTCAGGGCAGTAGTTTCAGGGATCTAGATTCAGGGAAGGAGTTTGAAGGCATGATATTCAGGGCATGAGTTTCAGGGCGCTTGAATCAGGGCAGGAGGTTCAGGGCATGAGATTCAGGGCAGGAGTTTCAGGGCTTGTGATTCAGGGCATGACTTTCAGGGCAGGAGTTTCAGTGCTGTAGTGTCTGCAGAAGAGATTCAGGGCAGGAGTTTCAGGGCATGAGATTCAGCACATGAGTTTCAGGGCAGGAGTTTCTGGACATGAGATTCAGGGCATGAGTTTCAAGGCAAGAGATTCATTGCATGAGATTCAGGGCATGAGTTGCAAGCCATGAGATTCAGGGCAGGAGTTTCAGGGAATGAGATTCAGGGCATGAGTTTTAAGGCAGGAGATTCAGGGCAGGAGTTTCAGGGCATGTGATTCAGGGCATGAGTTTCAAGGCAGGATGTTCAGGGCAGGAGTTTCAGGGCATGTGATTCAGGGCATGAGTTTCAGGGTAGTAGATTCAGGGCATGTGATTCAGGGCATGACTTACAGCGCAGGAGATTCAGGGCAGGAGTTCAGTGCTGTAGTTTCAGCCGAAGAGATTCAGCGCAGGAGTTTTAGGGCATGTGATTCAGGGCATGAGATTCAGGTCACTAGATTCAGGGCAGGAGTTTCAGGGCATGTGATTCAGGGCATGAGTTTCAGGGCAGGAGATTCAGGGCAGGAGATTCAGTAAAGGAGTTTTAGGGCATGACATTCAGGGCATGAGTTTCAGGGTAGTAGATTCAGGGAATGTGATTCAGGGCATGACTTACAACGCAGGAGATTCAGGGCAGGAGTTCAGTGCTGTAGATTCTGCAGAAGAGATTCAGCGCAGGAGTTTTAGGGCATGTGATTCAGGGTATTAGTTTCAGGGCATAAGATTCAGGGCAGTAGTTTCAGGGATCGAGATTCAGGGAAGGAGTTTCAAGGCATGATATTCAGGGCATGAGTTTCAGGGCACTAGATTCAGGGCAGGAGTTTCAGGGCATAAGATTCAGGGCAGGAGATTCAGGGCAGGAGTTTCAGTGCTGTAGTTTCTGCAGAAGAGATTCAGTTCAGGAGTTTCAGGGCATGAGATTCAGGACATGAGTTTCAGGGCAGGATTTTCTGAACATGAGATTCAGGGCATGAGTTTCAGGGCAGGAGATTCAGTGCATGAGATTCAGGGCATGAGTTGCAAGGCATGAGATTCAGGGCAGGAGTTTCAGGGAATGAGAATCAGGGCATGAGTTTCAGGTCACTAGATTCAGGACAGGAGTTTCAGGGCATGTGATTCAGGGCATGAGTGTCAGGGCAGGATATTCAGGGCAGGAGTTTCAGGGCATGTGATTCAGGGCATGACTTTCAGGGCAGGAGATTCAGGGCAGGAGTTTCATTGCAGTAGTTTCTGCAGAAGAGATTCAAGGCATGAGTTTAAGGGCATGTGATTCAGGACAGGAGATTCGGGACAGGAGTTTCAGGGCAGGAGTTTCAGGGCTTGTGTTTCAGGGCTTGAGATTCGGGGCTGGAGATTCAGTGCAGGAGTTTCAGGGCATGTGATTCAGGGCATGACTTATACCGCAGGAGATTCAGGGCAGGAGTTTCAGGGCATGAGATGCAGGGCATGAGTTTCAGGGCAGGAGATTCAGGGCTGGAGTTTCAGGGCATGAGTTTCAGAGCATTAGATTCAGGGCAGAAGTTTCAGTGCATGATATTCAGGGCATGAGTTTCAGGGCACTAGATTCAGGGCAGGAGTTTCAGGGCATGAGATTCAGGGCAGGAGTTTCAGGACATATGATTCAGGGCATGACTTTCAGGGCAGGAGATTCAGGGCAGGAATTTCAGTGCTGTAGTTTCTGCAGAAGTGATTCAGGGCAGGAGTTTCAGGGCATGAGATGCAGGGCATGAGTTTCAGGGCAGGAGATTCAGGGCTGGAGTTTCAGGGCATGAGTTTCAGAGCATTAGATTCAGGGCAGAAGTTTCAGTGCATGATATTCAGGGCATGAGTTTCAGGGCACTAGATTCAGGGCAGGAGTTTCAGGGCATGAGATTCAGGGCAGGAGTTTCAGGACATATGATTCAGGGCATGAGTTTCAGGGCACTAGATTCAGGGCAGGAGTTTCAGGGCAT
Organism: Mobula birostris; assembly: GCF_030028105.1. Classification (NCBI taxonomy): domain Eukaryota; kingdom Metazoa; phylum Chordata; class Chondrichthyes; order Myliobatiformes; family Myliobatidae; genus Mobula; species Mobula birostris. The sequence goes on from NW_027278324.1 coordinate 222,164, forward strand.
GAGATTCAGGCCAGGAGTTTCAGGGCATGTGATTCAGGGCAGGAGATTCGGGACAGGAGTTTCTGGGCAGGAGATTCAGAGCAGGAGTTTCAGAGCAGTAGATTCAGGGCATTAGTTTCAGGGCATGAGATTCATGGCAGGAGTTTCAGGGCATGAGATTCAGGACATGAGTTTCAGGGCAGGAGAATCAGTGCATGAGATTCAGGGCATGAGTTGCAAGGCATGAGATTCAGGGCAGGAGTTTCAGGGAATGAGATTCAGGGCAAGAGTTTTAGGGCAGGAGATTCAGGGCAGGAGTTTCTGGGCATGAGAATCAGGGCATGAGTTTCAGGTCACTAGATTCAGGGCAGGAGTTTAGGGGCATGTGATTCAGGGCATGAGTTTCAGGGCAGGATATTCAGGGCAGGAGTTTCAGGGCATGTGATTCAGGGCATGACTTTCAGGGCAGGAAATTCAGGGCAGGAGTTTCAGTGTTGTAGTTTCTGCAGAAGAGATTCAAGGCAGGAGTTTAAGGGCATGTGATTCAGGGCAGGAGATTCGGGACAGGAGTTTCAGGGCAGGAGTTTCAGGGCTTGTGTTTCAGGGCTTGAGATTCAGGGCTGGAGATTCAGTGCAGGAGTTTCAGGACATGAGATTCAGGGCATGAGTTTCATGGCAGGAGATTCATGGCAGGAGTTTCAGGGCATGTGATTCAGTGCATGAGTTTCAGGGCAGGAGATTCAGTGCAGGTGATTCAGTAAAGGAGTTTTAGGGCATGAGATTCAGGGCATGAGTTTCAGGGTAGTAGATTCAGGGCATGTGATTCAGGGCATGACTTACAGCGCAGGAGATTCAGGGCAGGAGTTCAGAGCTGTAGTTTCTGCAGAAGAGATTCAGCGCAGGAGTTTTAGGGCATGTGATTCAGGGCATTAGTTTCACGGCATGAGATTCAGGGCAGTAGTTTCAGGGATCGAGATTCAGGGAAGGAGTTTCAAGGCATGATATTCAGGGCATGAGTTTCAGGGCGCTTGAATCAGGGCAGGAGGTTCAGGGCATGAGATTCAGGGCAGGAGTTTCAGGGCTTGTGATTCAGGGCATGACTTTCAGGGCAGGAGTTTCAGTGCTGTAGTGTCTGGAGAAGAGATTCAGGGCAGGAGTTTCAGGGCATGAGATTCAGGACATGAGTTTCAGGGCAGGAGTTTCTGGACATGAGATTCAGGGCATGAGTTTCAGGGCAGGAGATTCATTGCATGAGATTCAGGGCATGAGTTGCAAGCCATGAGATTCAGGGCAGGAGTTTCAGGGAATGAGATTCAGGGCATGAGTTTTAAGGCAGGAGATTCATGGCAGGAGTTTCAGGGCATGTGATTCAGGGCATGAGTTTCAAGGCAGGATGTTCAGGGCAGGAGTTTCAGGGCATGTGATTCAGGGCATGAGTTTCAGGGTAGTAGATTCAGGGCATGTGATTCAGGGCATGACTTACAGCGCAGGAGATTCAGGGCAGGAGTTCAGTGCTGTAGTTTCAGCCGAAGAGATTCAGCGCAGGAGTTTTAGGGCATGTGATTCAGGGCTTGAGATTCGGGGCTGGAGATTCAGTGCAGCAGTTTCAGGGCATGTGCTTCAGGGCATGAGTTTCAGGGCAGGAGATTCAGTAAAGGAGTATTAGGGCATGAGATTCAGGGCATGAGTTTCAGGGTAGTAGATTCTGGGCATGAGTTTTAGGGCAGGAGTTTCAGGGCATGTGATTCAGGGCATGAGTTTCAGGGCAGGAGATTCAGTAAAGGAGTATTAGGGCATGAGATTCAGGGCATGAGTTTCAGGGTAGTAGATTCTGGGCATGTGATTCAGGGCATGAGTTTCAGGGCAGGAGATTCAGGGTAGGAGTTACAGGGCATGTGATTCAGGGCATGACTTTCAGCGCAGGAGATTCAGGGCAGGAGTTCAGTGCTGTAGTTTCTGCAGAAGAGATTCAGGGCAGGAGTTTCAGGGCATGTGATTCAGGGCATTAGTTTCAGGGCATGAGATTCAGGGCAGTAGATTCAGGGATCGAGATTCAGGAAAGGAGTTTCAAGGCATGATATTCAGGGCATGAGTTTCAGGGCACTAGATTCAGGGCAGGAGTTTCAGGGCATGATATTCAGGGCAGGAGTTTCAGGGCATGTGATTCAGGGCATGACTTTCAGGGCAGGAGATTCAAGGCAGGAGTTTCAGTGCTGTAGATTCTGCAGAAGAGATTCACGGCAGGAGTTTCTGGGCATGTGATTCAGGGCAGGAGATTCGGGACAGCAGTTTCAGGGCAGGAGATTCAGAGCAGGAGTTTCAGGGCATGTGATTCAGGGCATGACTTATAGCGCAGGAGATTTAGGGCAGGAGTTCAGTGCTGAAGATTCTACAGAAGAGATTCAGGGCAGGAGTTTCTGGGCATGTGATTCAGGGCAGGAGATTCGGGACGGCAGTTTCAGGGCAGGAGATTCAGAGCAGGAGTTTCAGGGCATGTGATTCAGGGCATGACTTATAGCGCAGGAGATTTAGGGCAGGAGTTCAGTGCTGTAGTTTCTGCAGAAGAGATTCAGGGCTGGAGTTTCAGGGCATGAGTTTCAGAGCATTAGATTCAGGGCAGAAGTTTCAGGGCATGATATTCAGGGCATGAGTTTCAGGGCACTAGATTCAGGGCAGGAGTTTCAGGGCATGAGATTCAGGGCAGGAGTTTCAGGGCATATGTTTCAGGGCATGACTTTCAGGGCAGGAGATTCAGGGCAGGAATTTCAGTGCTGTAGTTTCTGCAGAAGAGATTCAGGGCAGGAGTTTCAGGGCATGTGATTCAGGGCAGGAGATTCGGGACAGGAGTTTCTGGGCAGGAGATTCAGAGCAGGAGTTTCAGAGCAGTTGATTCAGGGCATTAGTTTCAGGGCATGAGATTCATGGCAGGAATTTCAGGGCATGAGATTCAGGACATGAGTTTCAGGGCAGGAGTTTCTGAGCATGAGATTCAGGGCATGAGTTTAAGGGCAGGAGATTCAGTGCATGAGATTCAGGGCATGAGTTGCAAGGCATGAGATTCAGGGCAGGAGTTTCAGGGAATGAGATTCAGGGCAGTAGTTCCAGGGAACGAGATTCAGGGAAGGAGTTTCAAGGCATGATATTCAGGGCATGAGTTTCATGGCACTAGATTCAGGGCAGGAGTTTCAGGGCATGAGATTCAGGGCAGGAGTTTCAGGGCATGTGATTCAGGGCATGACTTTCAGGGCAGGAGATTCAGGGCAGGAGTTTCAATGCTGTAGTTTCTGCAGAAGAGATGCAGGGCAGGAGTTTCAGGGCATGTGATTCAGGGCAGGAGATTCGGGACAGGAGTTTCAGGGCAGGAGATTCAGAGCAGGAGTTTCAGGGCATGTGATTCAGGGCATGACTTATAGCGCAGGAGTTTCAGGGCAGGATATCAGTGCTGTAGTTTCTGCAGAAGCGGTTCAGGGCAGGAGTTTCAGGGCATGAGATGCAGGGCATGAGTTTCAGGGTAGTAGATTCAGGGCATGTGATTCAGGGCATGACTTACAGCGCAGGAGATTCAGGGCAGGAGTTCAGAGCTGTAGTTTCTGCAGAAGAGATTCAGCGCAGGAGTTTTAGGGCATGTGATTCAGGGCATTAGTTTCAGGGCATGAGATTCAGGGCAGTAGTTTCAGGGATCTAGATTCAGGGAAGGAGTTTCAAGGCATGATATTCAGGGCATGAGTTTCAGGGCGCTTGAATCAGGGCAGGAGGTTCAGGGCATGAGATTCAGGGCAGGAGTTTCAGGGCTTGTGATTCAGGGCATGACTTTCAGGGCAGGAGTTTCAGTGCTGTAGTGTCTGCAGAAGAGATTCAGGGCAGGAGTTTCAGGGCATGAGATTCAGGACATGAGTTTCAGGGCAGGAGTTTCTGGACATGAGATTCAGGGCATGAGTTTCAAGGCAGGAGATTCATTGCATGAGATTCAGGGCATGAGTTGCAAGCCATGAGATTCAGGGCAGGAGTTTCAGGGAATGAGATTCAGGGCATGAGTTTTAAGGCAGGAGATTCAGGGCAGGAGTTTCAGGGCATGTGATTCAGGGCATGAGTTTCAAGGCAGGATGTTCAGGGCAGGAGTTTCAGGGCATGTGATTCAGGGCATGAGTTTCAGGGTAGTAGATTCAGGGCATGTGATTCAGGGCATGACTTACAGCGCAGGAGATTCAGGGCAGGAGTTCAGTGCTGTAGTTTCAGCCGAAGAGATTCAGCGCAGGAGTTTTAGGGCATGTGATTCAGGGCATGAGTTTCAGGTCACTAGATTCAGGGCAGGAGTTTCAGGGCATGTGATTCAGGGCATGAGTTTCGGGGCAGGAGATTCAGGGCAGGAGTTTCTGGGCATGAGAATCAGGGCATGAGTTTCAGGTCACTAGTTTCAGGGCAGGAATTTCAGCGCATGTTATTCAGGGCATGAGTGTCAGGGCAGGATATTCACGGCAGGAGTTTCAGGGCATGTGATTCAGGGCATGACTTTCAGGGCAGGAGATTCAGGGCAGGAGTTTCAGTGCTGTAGTTTATGCAGAAGAGATTCAATGCAGGAGTTTTAGGGCATGTGATTCAGGGCAGGAGATTCGGGACAGGAGTTTCAGGGCAGGAGTTTCAGGGCTTGTGTTTCAGGGCTTGAGATTCAGGGCTGGAGATTCAGTGCAGGAGTTTCAGGGCATGAGTTTCAGGGCAGGAGATTCAGGGCAGGAGATTCAGTAAAGGAGTTTTAGGGCATGAGATTCAGGGCATGAGTTTCAGGGTAGTAGATTAAGGGAATGTGATTCAGGGCATGACTTACAACGCAGGAGATTCAAGGCAGGAGTTCAGTGCTGTAGATTCTGCAGAAGAGATTCAGCGCAGGAGTTTTAGGGCATGTGATTCAGGGTATTAGTTTCAGGGCACTAGATTCAGGGCAGGAGATTCAGGGCAGGAGTTTCAGTGCTGTAGTTTCTGCAGAAGAGATTCAGTTCAGGAGTTTCAGGGCATGAGATTCAGGATATGAGTTTCAGGGCAGGATTTTCTGAACATGAGATTCAGGGCATGAGTTTCAGGGCAGGAGATTTAGTGCATGAGATTCAGGGCATGAGTTGCAAGGCATGAGATTCAGGGCAGGAGTTTCAGGGAATGAGAATCAGGGCATGAGTTTCAGGTCACTAGATTCAGGACAGGAGTTTCAGGGCATGTGATTCAGGGCATGAGTGTCAGGGCAGGATATTCAGGGCAGGAGTTTCAGGGCATGTGATTCAGGGCATGACTTTCAGGGCAGGAGATTCAGGGCAGGAGTTTCAATGCAGTAGTTTCTGCAGAAGAGATTCAAGGCATGAGTTTAAGGGCATGTGATTCAGGACAGGAGATTCGGGACAGGAGTTTCAGGGCAGGAGCTTCAGGGCTTGTGTTTCAGGGCTTGAGATTCGGGGCTGGAGATTCAGTGCAGGAGTTTCAGGGCATGTGATTCAGGGCATGACTTATACCGCAGGAGATTCAGGGCAGGAGTTCAGTGCTGTAGTTTCTGCAGAAGTGATTCAGGGCAGGAGTTTCAGGGCATGAGATGCAGGCCATGAGTTTCAGGGCAGGAGATTCAGGGCTGGAGTTTCAGGGCATGAGTTTCAGAGCATTAGATTCAGGGCAGAAGTTTCAGTGCATGATATTCAGGGCATGAGTTTCAGGGCACTAGATTCAAGGCAGGAGTTTCAGGGCATGAGATTCAGGGCAGGAGTTTCAGGAAATATGATTCAGGGCATGACTTTCAGGGCAGGAGATTCAGGGCAGTAGTTTCAGGGATCGAGATTCAGGGAAGGAGTTTCAAGGCATGATATTCAGGGCATGAGTTTCAGGGCACTAGATTCAGGGCAGGAGTTTCAGGGCATGAGATTCATGGCAGGAGTTTCAGGGCATGAGATTCAGGACATGAGTTTCAGGGCAGGAGAATCAGTGCATGAGATTCAGGGCATGAGTTGCAAGGCATGAGATTCAGGGCAGGAGTTTCAGGGAATGAGATTCAGGGCATGAGTTTTAGGGCAGGAGATTCAGGGCAGGAGTTTCTGGGCATGAGAATCAGGGCATGAGTTTCAGGTCACTAGATTCAGGGCAGGAGTTTAGGGGCATGTGATTCAGGGCATGAGTTTCAGGGCAGGATATTCAGGGCAGGAGTTTCAGGGCATGTGATTCAGTGCATGACTTTCAGGGCAGGAAATTCAGGGCAGGAGTTTCAGGGCATGAGATTCAGGGCAGGAGTTTCAGGGCATGTGATTCAGGGCATGACTTTCAGGGCAGGAGATTCAGGGCAGGAGTTCACTGCTGTGGTTTCTGCAGAAGAGATTCAGTGCAGGAGTTTCAGGGCATGTGAATCAGGGCATTAGTTTCAGGGCATGAGATTCAGGGCAGTAGTTCCAGGGAACGAGATTCAGGGAAGGAGTTTCAAGGCATGATATTCAGGGCATGAGTTTCATGGCACTAGATTCAGGGCAGGAGTTTCAGGGCATGAGATTCAGGGCAGGAGTTTCAGGGCATGTGATTCAGGGCATGACTTTCAGGGCAGGAGATTCAGGGCAGGAGTTTCAATGCTGTAGTTTCTGCAGAAGAGATGCAGGGCAGGAGTTTCAGGGCATGTGATTCAGGGCAGGAGATTCGGGACAGGAGTTTCAGGGCAGGAGATTCAGAGCAGGAGTTTCAGGGCATGTGATTCAGAGCATGACTTATAGCGCAGGACATTCAGGGCAGGATATCAGTGCTGTAGTTTCTGCAGAAGGGGTTCAGGGCAGGAGTTTCAGGGCATGAGTTTCAGGGTAGTAGATTCAGGGCATGTGATTCAGGGCATGACTTACAGCGCAGGAGATTCAGGGCAGGAGTTCAGAGCTGTAGTTTCTGCAGAAGAGATTCAGCGCAGGAGTTTTAGGGCATGTGATTCAGGGCATTAGTTTCAGGGCATGAGATTCAGGGCAGTAGTTTCAGGGATCTAGATTCAGGGAAGGAGTTTCAAGGCATGATATTCAGGGCATGAGTTTCAGGGCGCTTGAATCAGGGCAGGAGGTTCAGGGCATGAGATTCAGGGCAGGAGTTTCAGGGCTTGTGATTCAGGGCATGACTTTCAGGGCAGGAGTTTCAGTGCTGTAGTGTCTACAGAAGAGATTCAGGGCAGGAGTTTCAGGGCATGAGATTCAGCACATGAGTTTCAGGGCAGGAGTTTCTGGACATGAGATTCAGGGCATGAGTTTCAAGGCAAGAGATTCATTGCATGAGATTCAGGGCATGAGTTGCAAGCCATGAGATTCAGGGCAGGAGTTTCAGGGAATGAGATTCAGGGCATGAGTTTTAAGGCAGGAGATTCAGGGCAGGAGTTTCAGGGCATGTGATTCAGGGCATGAGTTTCAAGGCAGGATGTTCAGAGCAGGAGTTTCAGGGCATGTGATTCAGGGCATGAGTTTCAGGGTAGTAGATTCAGGGCATGTGATTCAGGGCATGACTTACAGCGCAGGAGATTCAGGGCAGGAGTTCAGTGCTGTAGTTTCAGCCGAAGAGATTCAGCGCAGGAGTTTTAGGGCATGTGATTCAGGGCATGAGATTCAGGTCACTAGATTAAGGGCAGGAGTTTCAGGGCATGTGATTCAGGGCATGAGTTTCAGGGCAGGAGATTCAGGGCAGGAGATTCAGTAAAGGAGTTTTAGGGCATGAGATTCAGGGCATGAGTTTCAGGGTAGTAGATTCAGGGAATGTGATTCAGGGCATGACTTACAACGCAGGAGATTCAGGGCAGGAGTTCAGTGCTGTAGATTCTGCAGAAGAGATTCAGCGCAGGAGTTTTAGGGCATGTGATTCAGGGTATTAGTTTCAGGGCATGAGATTCAGGGCAGTAGTTTCAGGGATCGAGATTCAGGGAAGGAGTTTCAAGGCATGATATTCAGGGCATGAGTTTCAGGGCACTAGATTCAGGGCAGGAGTTTCAGGGCATAAGATTCAGGGCAGGAGATTCAGGGCAGGAGTTTCAGTGCTGTAGTTTCTGCAGAAGAGATTCAAGGCATGAGTTTAAGGGCATGTGATTCAGGACAGGAGATTCGGGACAGGAGTTTCAGGGCAGGAGTTTCAGGGCTTGTGTTTCAGGGCTTGAGATTCGGGGCTGGAGATTCAGTGCAGGAGTTTCAGGGCATGTGATTCAGGGCATGACTTATACCGCAGGAGATTCAGGGCAGGAGTTCAGTGCTGTAGTTTCTGCAGAAGTGATTCAGGGCAGGAGTTTCAGGGCATGAGATGCAGGGCATGAGTTTCAGGGCAGGAGATTCAGGGCTGGAGTTTCAGGGCTGGAGTTTCAGAGCATTAGATTCAGGGCAGAAGTTTCAGTGCATGATATTCAGGGCATGAGTTTCAGGGCACTAGATTCAGGGCAGGAGTTTCAGGGCATGAGATTCAGGGCAGGAGTTTCAGGACATATGATTCAGGGCATGACTTTCAGGGCAGGAGATTCAGGGCAGGAATTTCAGTGCTGTAGTTTCTGCAGAAGTGATTCAGGGCAGGAGTTTCAGGGCATGAGATGCAGGGCATGAGTTTCAGGGCAGGAGATTCAGGGCTGGAGTTTCAGGGCATGAGTTTCAGAGCATTAGATTCAGGGCAGAAGTTTCAGTGCATGATATTCAGGGCATGAGTTTCAGGGCACTAGATTCAGGGCAGGAGTTTCAGGGCATGAGATTCAGGGCAGGAGTTTCAGGACATATGATTCAGGGCATGAGTTTCAGGGCACTAGATTCAGGGCAGGAGTTTCAGGGCATGAGATTCAGGCCAGGAGTTTCAGGGCATGTGATTCAGGGCAGGAGATTCGGGACAGGAGTTTCTGGGCAGGAGATTCAGAGCAGGAGTTTCAGAGCAGTAGATTCAGGGCATTAGTTTCAGGGCATGAGATTCATGGCAGGAGTTTCAGGGCATGAGATTCAGGACATGAGTTTCAGGGCAGGAGAATCAGTGCATGAGATTCAGGGCATGAGTTGCAAGGCATGAGATTCAGGGCAGGAGTTTCAGGGAATGAGATTCAGGGCAAGAGTTTTAGGGCAGGAGATTCAGGGCAGGAGTTTCTGGGCATGAGAATCAGGGCATGAGTTTCAGGTCACTAGATTCAGGGCAGGAGTTTAGGGGCATGTGATTCAGGGCATGAGTTTCAGGGCAGGATATTCAGGGCAGGAGTTTCAGGGCATGTGATTCAGAGCATGACTTTCAGGGCAGGAAATTCAGGGCAGGAGTTTCAGTGTTGTAGTTTCTGCAGAAGAGATTCAAGGCAGGAGTTTAAGGGCATGTGATTCAGGGCAGGAGATTCGGGACAGGAGTTTCAGGGCAGGAGTTTCAGGGCTTGTGTTTCAGGGCTTGAGATTCAGGGCTGGAGATTCAGTGCAGGAGTTTCAGGGCATGAGATTCAGGGCATGAGTTTCATGGCAGGAGATTCATGGCAGGAGTTTCAGGGCATGTGATTCAGTGCATGAGTTTCAGGGCAGGAGATTCAGTGCAGGTGATTCAGTAAAGGAGTTTTAGGGCATGAGATTCAGGAGATGAGTTTCAGTGTAGTAGATTCAGGGCATGTGATTCAGGGCATGACTTACAGCGCAGGAGATTCAGGGCAGGAGTTCAGAGCTGTAGTTTCTGCAGAAGAGATTCAGCGCAGGAGTTTTAGGGCATGTGATTCAGGGCATTAGTTTCACGGCATGAGATTCAGGGCAGTAGTTTCAGGGATCGAGATTCAGGGAAGGAGTTTCAAGGCATGATATTCAGGGCATGAGTTTCAGGGCACTAGATTCAGGGCAGGAGTTTCAGGGCATAAGATTCAGGGCAGGAGATTCAGGGCAGGAGTTTCAGTGCTGTAGTTTCTGCAGAAGAGATTCAGTTCAGGAGTTTCAGGGCAAGAGATTCAGGACATGAGTTTCAGGGCAGGATTTTCTGAACATGAGATTCAGGGCATGAGTTTCAGGGCAGGAGATTCAGTGCATGAGATTCAGGGCATGAGTTGCAAGGCATGAGATTCAGGGCAGGAGTTTCAGGGAATGAGAATCAGGGCATGAGTTTCAGGTCACTAGATTCAGGACAGGAGTTTCAGGGCATGTGATTCAGGGCATGAGTGTCAGGGCAGGATATTCAGGGCAGGAGTTTCAGGGCATGTGATTCAGGGCATGACTTTCAGGGCAGGAGATTCAGGGCAGGAGTTTCATTGCAGTAGTTTCTGCAGAAGAGATTCAAGGCATGAGTTTAAGGGCATGTGATTCAGGACAGGAGATTCGGGACAGGAGTTTCAGGGCAGGAGTTTCAGGGCTTGTGTTTCAGGGCTTGAGATTCGGGGCTGGAGATTCAGTGCAGGAGTTTCAGGGCATGTGATTCAGGGCATGACTTTTTACCGCAGGAGATTCAGGGCAGGAGTTCAGTGCTGTAGTTTCTGCAGAAGTGATTCAGGGCAGGAGTTTCAGGGCATGAGATGCAGGGCATGAGTTTCAGGGCAGGAGATTCAGGGCTGGAGTTTCAGGGCATGAGTTTCAGAGCATTAGATTCAGGGCAGAAGTTTCAGTGCATGATATTCTGGGCATGAGTTTCAGGGCACTAGATTCAGGGCAGGAGTTTCAGGGCATGAGATTCAGGGCAGGAGTTTCAGGACATATGATTCAGGGCATGACTTTCAGGGCAGGAGATTCAGGGCAGGAGTTTCAGAGCAGTAGATTCAGGGCATTAGTTTCAGGGCATGAGATTCATGGCAGGAGTTTCAGGGCATGAGATTCAGGACATGAGTTTCAGGGCAGGAGAATCAGTGCATGAGATTCAGGGCATGAGTTGCAAGGCATGAGATTCAGGGCAGGAGTTTCAGGGAATGAGATTCAGGGCATGAGTTTTAGGGCAGGAGTTTCAGGGCAGGAGTTTCTGGGCATGAGAATCAGGGCATGAGTTTCAGGTCACTAGATTCAGGGCAGGAGTTTAGGGGCATGTGATTCAGGGCATGAGTTTCAGGGCAGGATATTCAGGGCAGGAGTTTCAGGGCATGTGATTCAGGGCATGACTTTCAGGGCAGGAAATTCAGGGCAGGAGTTTCAGTGTTGTAGTTTCTGCAGAAGAGATTCAAGGCAGGAGTTTAAGGGCATGTGATTCAGGGCAGGAGATTCGGGACAGGAGTTTCAGGGCAGGAGTTTCAGGGCTTGTGTTTCAGGGCTTGAGATTCAGGGCTGGAGATTCAGTGCAGGAGTTTCAGGGCATGAGATTCATGGCATGAGTTTCATGGCAGGAGATTCATGGCAGGAGTTTCAGGGCATGTGATTCAGTGCATGAGTTTCAGGGCAGGAGATTCAGTGCAGGTGATTCAGTAAAGGAGTTTTAGGGCATGAGATTCAGGGCATGAGTTTCAGGGTAGTAGATTCAGGGCATGTGATTCAGGGCATGACTTACAGCGCAGGAGATTCAGGGCAGGAGTTCAGAGCTGTAGTTTCTGCAGAAGAGATTCAGCGCAGGAGTTTTAGGGCATGTGATTCAGGGCATTAGTTTCACGGCATGAGATTCAGGGCAGTAGTTTCAGGGATCGAGATTCAGGGAAGGAGTTTCAAGGCATGATATTCAGGGCATGAGTTTCAGGGCGCTTGAATCAGGGCAGGAGGTTCAGGGCATGAGATTCAGGGCAGGAGTTTCAGGGCTTGTGATTCAGGGCATGACTTTCAGGGCAGGAGTTTCAGTGCTGTAGTGTCTGGAGAAGAGATTCAGGGCAGGAGTTTCAGGGCATGAGATTCAGGACATGAGTTTCAGGGCAGGAGTTTCTGGACATGAGATTCAGGGCATGAGTTTCAGGGCAGGAGATTCATTGCATGAGATTCAGGGCATGAGTTGCAAGCCATGAGATTCAGGGCAGGAGTTTCAGGGAATGAGATTCAGGGCATGAGTTTTAAGGCAGGAGATTCATGGCAGGAGTTTCAGGGCATGTGATTCAGGGCATGAGTTTCAAGGCAGGATGTTCAGGGCAGGAGTTTCAGGGCATGTGATTCAGGGCATGAGTTTCAGGGTAGTAGATTCAGGGCATGTGATTCAGGGCATGACTTACAGCGCAGGAGATTCAGGGCAGGAGTTCAGTGCTGTAGTTTCAGCCGAAGAGATTCAGCGCAGGAGTTTTAGGGCATGTGATTCAGGGCTTGAGATTCGGGGCTGGAGATTCAGTGCAGCAGTTTCAGGGCATGTGCTTCAGGGCATGAGTTTCAGGGCAGGAGATTCAGTAAAGGAGTATTAGGGCATGAGATTCAGGGCATGAGTTTCAGGGTAGTAGATTCTGGGCATGAGTTTTAGGGCAGGAGTTTCAGGGCATGTGATTCAGGGCATGAGTTTCAGGGCAGGAGATTCAGTAAAGGAGTATTAGGGCATGAGATTCCGGGCATGAGTTTCAGGGTAGTAGATTCTGGGCATGTGATTCAGGGCATGAGTTTCAGGGCAGGAGATTCAGGGTAGGAGTTACAGGGCATGTGATTCAGGGCATGACTTTCAGCGCAGGAGATTCAGGGCAGGAGTTCAGTGCTGTAGTTTCTGCAGAAGAGATTCAGGGCAGGAGTTTCAGGGCATGTGATTCAGGGCATTAGTTTCAGGGCATGAGATTCAGGGCAGTAGATTCAGGGATCGAGATTCAGGAAAGGAGTTTCAAGGCATGATATTCAGGGCATGAGTTTCAGGGCACTAGATTCAGGGCAGGAGTTTCAGGGCATGATATTCAGGGCAGGAGTTTCAGGGCATGTGATTCAGGGCATGACTTTCAGGGCAGGAGATTCAAGGCAGGAGTTTCAGTGCTGTAGATTCTGCAGAAGAGATTCACGGCAGGAGTTTCTGGGCATGTGATTCAGGGCAGGAGATTCGGGACAGCAGTTTCAGGGCAGGAGATTCAGAGCAGGAGTTTCAGGGCATGTGATTCAGGGCATGACTTATAGCGCAGGAGATTTAGGGCAGGAGTTCAGTGCTGAAGATTCTGCAGAAGAGATTCAGGGCAGGAGTTTCTGGGCATGTGATTCAGGGCAGGAGATTCGGGACGGCAGTTTCAGGGCAGGAGATTCAGAGCAGGAGTTTCAGGGCATGTGATTCAGCGCATGACTTATAGCGCAGGAGATTTAGGGCAGGAGTTCAGTGCTGTAGTTTCTGCAGAAGAGATTCAGGGCTGGAGTTTCAGGGCATGAGTTTCAGAGCATTAGATTCAGGGCAGAAGTTTCAGGGCATGATATTCAGGGCATGAGTTTCAGGGCACTAGATTCAGGGCAGGAGTTTCAGGGCATGAGATTCAGGGCAGGAGTTTCAGGGCATATGTTTCAGGGCATGACTTTCAGGGCAGGAGATTCAGGGCAGGAATTTCAGTGCTGTAGTTTCTGCAGAAGAGATTCAGGGCAGGAGTTTCAGGGCATGTGATTCAGGGCAGGAGATTCGGGACAGGAGTTTCTGGGCAGGAGATTCAGAGCAGGAGTTTCAGAGCAGTTGATTCAGGGCATTAGTTTCAGGGCATGAGATTCATGGCAGGAATTTCAGGGCATGAGATTCAGGACATGAGTTTCAGGGCAGGAGTTTCTGAGCATGAGATTCAGGGCATGAGTTTAAGGGCAGGAGATTCAGTGCATGAGATTCAGGGCATGAGTTGCAAGGCATGAGATTCAGGGCAGGAGTTTCAGGGAATGAGATTCAGGGCAGTAGTTCCAGGGAACGAGATTCAGGGAAGGAGTTTCAAGGCATGATATTCAGGGCATGAGTTTCATGGCACTAGATTCAGGGCAGGAGTTTCAGGGCATGAGATTCAGGGCAGGAGTTTCAGGGCATGTGATTCAGGGCATGACTTTCAGGGCAGGAGATTCAGGGCAGGAGTTTCAATGCTGTAGTTTCTGCAGAAGAGATGCAGGGCAGGAGTTTCAGGGCATGTGATTCAGGGCAGGAGATTCGGGACAGGAGTTTCAGGGCAGGAGATTCAGAGCAGGAGTTTCAGGGCATGTGATTCAGGGCATGACTTATAGCGCAGGAGTTTCAGGGCAGGATATCAGTGCTGTAGTTTCTGCAGAAGCGGTTCAGGGCAGGAGTTTCAGGGCATGAGATGCAGGGCATGAGTTTCAGGGTAGTAGATTCAGGGCATGTGATTCAGGGCATGACTTACAGCGCAGGAGATTCAGGGCAGGAGTTCAGAGCTGTAGTTTCTGCAGAAGAGATTCAGCGCAGGAGTTTTAGGGCATGTGATTCAGGGCATTAGTTTCAGGGCATGAGATTCAGGGCAGTAGTTTCAGGGATCTAGATTCAGGGAAGGAGTTTCAAGGCATGATATTCAGGGCATGAGTTTCAGGGCGCTTGAATCAGGGCAGGAGGTTCAGGGCATGAGATTCAGGGCAGGAGTTTCAGGGCTTGTGATTCAGGGCATGACTTTCAGGGCAGGAGTTTCAGTGCTGTAGTGTCTGCAGAAGAGATTCAGGGCAGGAGTTTCAGGGCATGAGATTCAGGACATGAGTTTCAGGGCAGGAGTTTCTGGACATGAGATTCAGGGCATGAGTTTCAAGGCAGGAGATTCATTGCATGAGATTCAGGGCATGAGTTGCAAGCCATGAGATTCAGGGCAGGAGTTTCAGGGAATGAGATTCAGGGCATGAGTTTTAAGGCAGGAGATTCAGGGCAGGAGTTTCAGGGCATGTGATTCAGGGCATGAGTTTCAAGGCAGGATGTTCAGGGCAGGAGTTTCAGGGCATGTGATTCAGGGCATGAGTTTCAGGGTAGTAGATTCAGGGCATGTGATTCAGGGCATGACTTACAGCGCAGGAGATTCAGGGCAGGAGTTCAGTGCTGTAGTTTCAGCCGAAGAGATTCAGCGCAGGAGTTTTAGGGCATGTGATTCAGGGCATGAGTTTCAGGTCACTAGATTCAGGGCAGGAGTTTCAGGGCATGTGATTCAGGGCATGAGTTTCGGGGCAGGAGATTCAGGGCAGGAGTTTCTGGGCATGAGAATCAGGGCATGAGTTTCAGGTCACTAGATTCAGGGCAGGAGTTTCAGGGCATGTTATTCAGGGCATGAGTGTCAGGGCAGGATATTCACGGCAGGAGTTTCAGGGCATGTGATTCAGGGCATGACTTTCAGGGCAGGAGATTCAGGGCAGGAGTTTCAGTGCTGTAGTTTATGCAGAAGAGATTCAATGCAGGAGTTTTAGGGCATGTGATTCAGGGCAGGAGATTCGGGACAGGAGTTTCAGGGCAGGAGTTTCAGGGCTTGTGTTTCAGGGCTTGAGATTCAGGGCTGGAGATTCAGTGCAGGAGTTTCAGGGCATGAGTTTCAGGGCAGGAGATTCAGGGCAGGAGATTCAGTAAAGGAGTTTTAGGGCATGAGATTCAGGGCATGAGTTTCAGGATAGTAGATTAAGGGAATGTGATTCAGGGCATGACTTACAACGCAGGAGATTCAAGGCAGGAGTTCAGTGCTGTAGATTCTGCAGAAGAGATTCAGCGCAGGAGTTTTAGGGCATGTGATTCAGGGTATTAGTTTCAGGGCACTAGATTCAGGGCAGGAGATTCAGGGCAGGAGTTTCAGTGCTGTAGTTTCTGCAGAAGAGATTCAGTTCAGGAGTTTCAGGGCATGAGATTCAGGATATGAGTTTCAGGGCAGGATTTTCTGAACATGAGATTCAGGGCATGAGTTTCAGGGCAGGAGATTCAGTGCATGAGATTCAGGGCATGAGTTGCAAGGCATGAGATTCAGGGCAGGAGTTTCAGGGAATGAGAATCAGGGCATGAGTTTCAGGTCACTAGATTCAGGACAGGAGTTTCAGGGCATGTGATTCAGGGCATGAGTGTCAGGGCAGGATATTCAGGGCAGGAGTTTCAGGGCATGTGATTCAGGGCATGACTTTCAGGGCAGGAGATTCAGGGCAGGAGTTTCATTGCAGTAGTTTCTGCAGAAGAGATTCAAGGCATGAGTTTAAGGGCATGTGATTCAGGACAGGAGATTCGGGACAGGAGTTTCAGGGCAGGAGTTTCAGGGCTTGTGTTTCAGGGCTTGAGATTCGGGGCTGGAGATTCAGTGCAGGAGTTTCAGGGCATGTGATTCAGGGCATGACTTATACCGCAGGAGATTCAGGGCAGGAGTTCAGTGCTGTAGTTTCTGCAGAAGTGATTCAGGGCAGGAGTTTCAGGGCATGAGATGCAGACCATGAGTTTCAGGGCAGGAGATTCAGGGCTGGAGTTTCAGGGCATGAGTTTCAGAGCATTAGATTCAGGGCAGAAGTTTCAGTGCATGATATTCAGGGCATGAGTTTCAGGGCACTAGATTCACCGCAGGAGTTTCAGGGCATGAGATTCAGGGCAGGAGTTTCAGGACATATGATTCAGGGCATGACTTTCAGGGCAGGAGATTCAGGGCAGTAGTTTCAGGGATCGAGATTCAGGGAAGGAGTTTCAAGGCATGATATTCAGGGCATGAGTTTCAGGGCACTAGATTCAGGGCAGGAGTTTCAGGGCATGAGATTCATGGCAGGAGTTTCAGGGCATGAGATTCAGGACATGAGTTTCAGGGCAGGAGAATCAGTGCATGAGATTCAGGGCATGAGTTGCAAGGCATGAGATTCAGGGCAGGAGTTTCAGGGAATGAGATTCAGGGCATGAGTTTTAGGGCAGGAGATTCAGGGCAGGAGTTTCTGGGCATGAGAATCAGGGCATGAGTTTCAGGTCACTAGATTCAGGGCAGGAGTTTAGGGGCATGTGATTCAGGGCATGAGTTTCAGGGCAGGATATTCAGGGCAGGAGTTTCAGGGCATGTGATTTAGTGCATGACTTTCAGGGCAGGAAATTCAGGGCAGGAGTTTCAGGGCATGAGATTCAGGGCAGGAGTTTCTGGGCATGTGATTCAGGGCATGACTTTCAGGGCAGGAGATTCAGGGCAGGAGTTTCAGGGTAGTAGATTAAGGGAATGTGATTCAGGGCATGACTTACAACGCAGGAGATTCAAGGCAGGAGTTCAGTGCTGTAGATTCTGCAGAAGAGATTCAGCGCAGGAGTTTTAGGGCATGTGATTCAGGGTATTAGTTTCAGGGCACTAGATTCAGGGCAGGAGATTCAGGGCAGGAGTTTCAGTGCTGTAGTTTCTGCAGAAGAGATTCAGTTCAGGAGTTTCAGGGCATGAGATTCAGGATATGAGTTTCAGGGCAGGATTTTCTGAACATGAGATTCAGGGCATGAGTTTCAGGGCAGGAGATTCAGTGCATGAGATTCAGGGCATGAGTTGCAAGGCATGAGATTCAGGGCAGGAGTTTCAGGGAATGAGAATCAGGGCATGAGTTTCAGGTCACTAGATTCAGGACAGGAGTTTCAGGGCATGTGATTCAGGGCATGAGTGTCAGGGCAGGATATTCAGGGCAGGAGTTTCAGGGCATGTGATTCAGGGCATGACTTTCAGGGCAGGAGATTCAGGGCAGGAGTTTCATTGCAGTAGTTTCTGCAGAAGAGATTCAAGGCATGAGTTTAAGGGCATGTGATTCAGGACAGGAGATTCGGGACAGGAGTTTCAGGGCAGGAGTTTCAGGGCTTGTGTTTCAGGGCTTGAGATTCGGGGCTGGAGATTCAGTGCAGGAGTTTCAGGGCATGTGATTCAGGGCATGACTTATACCGCAGGAGATTCAGGGCAGGAGTT
The DNA here is from genome assembly GCF_030028105.1 of Mobula birostris. Lineage (NCBI taxonomy): Eukaryota > Metazoa > Chordata > Chondrichthyes > Myliobatiformes > Myliobatidae > Mobula > Mobula birostris. The sequence goes on from NW_027278324.1 coordinate 239,781, forward strand.
CAGTGCTGTAGTTTCTGCAGAAGTGATTCAGGGCAGGAGTTTCAGGGCATGAGATGCAGACCATGAGTTTCAGGGCAGGAGATCCAGGGCTGGAGTTTCAGGGCATGAGTTTCAGAGCATTAGATTCAGGGCAGAAGTTTCAGTGCATGATATTCAGGGCATGAGTTTCAGGGCACTAGATTCACCACAGGAGTTTCAGGGCATGAGATTCAGGGCAGGAGTTTCAGGACATATGATTCAGGGCATGACTTTCAGGGCAGTAGTTTCAGGGATCGAGATTCAGGGAAGGAGTTTCAAGGCATGATATTCAGGGCATGAGTTTCAGGGCACTAGATTCAGGGCAGGAGTTTCAGGGCATGAGATTCATGTCAGGAGTTTCAGGGCATGAGATTCAGGACATGAGTTTCAGGGCAGGAGAATCAGTGCATGAGATTCAGGGCATGAGTTGCAAGGCATGAGATTCAGGGCAGGAGTTTCAGGGAATGAGATTCAGGGCATGAGTTTTAGGGCAGGAGATTCAGGGCAGGAGTTTCTGGGCATGAGAATCAGGGCATGAGTTTCAGGTCACTAGATTCAGGGCAGGAGTTTAGGGGCATGTGATTCAGGGCATGAGTTTCAGGGCAGGATATTCAGGGCAGGAGTTTCAGGGCATGTGATTTAGTGCATGACTTTCAGGGCAGGAAATTCAGGGCAGGAGTTTCAGGGCATGAGATTCAGGGCAGGAGTTTCTGGGCATGTGATTCAGGGCATGACTTTCAGGGCAGGAGATTCAGGGCAGGAGTTCACTGCTGTGGTTTCTGCAGAAGAGATTCAGGGCAGGAGTTTCAGGGCATGTGAATCAGGGCATTAGTTTCAGGGCATGAGATTCAGGGCAGTAGTTCCAGGGAACGAGATTCAGGGAAGGAGTTTCAAGGCATGATATTCAGGGCATGAGTTTCATGGCACTAGATTCAGGGCAGGAGTTTCAGGGCATGAGAGTCAGGGCAGGAGTTTCAGGGCATGTGATTCAGGGCATGACTTTCAGGGCAGGAGATTCAGGGCAGGAGTTTCAATGCTGTAGTTTCTGCAGAAGAGATGCAGGGCAGGAGTTTCAGGGCATGTGATTCAGGGCAGGAGATTCGGGACAGGAGTTTCAGGGCACGAGATTCAGAGCAGGAGTTTCAGGGCATGTGATTCAGGGCATGACTTATAGCGCAGGAGATTCAGGGCAGGATATCAGTGCTGTAGTTTCTGCAGAAGGGGTTCAGGGCAGGAGTTTCAGGGCATGAGATGCAGGGCATGAGTTTCAGGGTAGTAGATTCAGGGCATGTGATTCAGGGCATGACTTACAGCGCAGGAGATTCAGGGCAGGAGTTCAGAGCTGTAGTTTCTGCAGAAGAGATTCAGCGCAGGAGTTTTAGGGCATGTGATTCAGGGCATTAGTTTCAGGGCATGAGATTCAGGGCAGTAGTTTCAGGGATCTAGATTCAGGGAAGGAGTTTCAAGGCATGATATTCAGGGCATGAGTTTCAGGGCGCTTGAATCAGGGCAGGAGGTTCAGGGCATGAGATTCAGGGCAGGAGTTTCAGGGCTTGTGATTCAGGGCATGACTTTCAGGGCAGGAGTTTCAGTGCTGTAGTGTCTGCAGAAGAGATTCAGGGCAGGAGTTTCAGGGCATGAGATTCAGGACATGAGTTTCAGGGCAGGAGTTTCTGGACATGAGATTCAGGGCATGAGTTTCAAGGCAGGAGATTCATTGCATGAGATTCAGGGCATGAGTTGCAAGCCATGAGATTCAGGGCAGGAGTTTCAGGGAATGAGATTCAGGGCATGAGTTTTAAGGCAGGAGATTCAGGGCAGGAGTTTCAGGGCATGTGATTCAGGGCATGAGTTTCAAGGCAGGATGTTCAGGGCAGGAGTTTCAGGGCATGTGATTCAGGGCATGAGTTTCAGGGTAGTAGATTCAGGGCATGTGATTCAGGGCATGACTTACAGCGCAGGAGATTCAGGGCAGGAGTTCAGTGCTGTAGTTTCAGCCGAAGAGATTCAGAGCAGGAGTTTTAGGGCATGTGATTCAGGGCATGAGTTTCAGGTCACTAGATTCAGGGCAGGAGTTTCAGGGCATGTGATTCAGGGCATGAGTTTCAGGGCAGGAGATTCAGGGCAGGAGTTTCTGGGCATGAGAATCAGGGCATGAGTTTCAGGTCACTAGATTCAGGGCAGGAGTTTCAGGGCATGTTATTCAGGGCATGAGTGTCAGGGCAGGATATTCACGGCAGGAGTTTCAGGGCATGTGATTCAGGGCATGACTTTCAGGGCAGGAGATTCAGGGCAGGAGTTTCAGTGCTGTAGTTTATGCAGAAGAGATTCAATGCAGGAGTTTTAGGGCATGTGATTCAGGGCAGGAGATTCGGGACAGGAGTTTCAGGGCAGGAGTTTCAGGGCTTGTGTTTCAGGGCTTGAGATTCAGGGCTGGAGATTCAGTGCAGGAGTTTCAGGGCATGAGTTTCAGGGCAGGAGATTCAGGGCAGGAGATTCAGTAAAGGAGTTTTAGGGCATGAGATTCAGGGCATGAGTTTCAGGGTAGTAGATTCAGGGAATGTGATTCAGGGCATGACTTACAACGCAGGAGATTCAGGGCAGGAGTTCAGTGCTGTAGATTCTGCAGAAGAGATTCAGCGCAGGAGTTTTAGGGCATGTGATTCAGGGTATTAGTTTCAGGGCATGAGATTCAGGGCAGTAGTTTCAGGGATCGAGATTCAGGGAAGGAGTTTCAAGGCATGATATTCAGGGCATGAGTTTCAGGGCACTAGATTCAGGGCAGGAGTTTCAGGGCATAAGATTCAGGGCAGGAGATTCAGGGCAGGAGTTTCAGTGCTGTAGTTTCTGCAGAAGAGATTCAGTTCAGGAGTTTCAGGGCATGAGATTCAGGACATGAGTTTCAGGGCAGGATTTTCTGAACATGAGATTCAGGGCATGAGTTTCAGGGCAGGAGATTCAGTGCATGAGATTCAGGGCATGAGTTGCAAGCCATGAGATTCAGGGCAGGAGTTTCAGGGAATGAGATTCAGGGCATGAGTTTTAAGGCAGGAGATTCATGGCAGGAGTTTCAGGGCATGTGATTCAGGGCATGAGTTTCAAGGCAAGATGTTCAGGGCAGGAGTTTCAGGGCATGTGATTCAGGGCATGAGTTTCAGGGTAGTAGACTCAGGGCATGTGATTCAGGGCAGGAGTTCAGTGCTGTAGTTTCAGTCGAAGAGATTCAGCGCAGGAGTTTTAGGGCATGTGATTCAGGACAGGAGATTCGGGACAGGAGTTTCAGGGCAGGAGTTTCAGGGCTTGTGTTTCAGGGCTTGAGATTCGGGGCTGGAGATTCAGTGCAGCAGTTTCAGGGCATGTGCTTCAGGGCATGAGTTTCAGGGCAGGAGATTCAGTAAAGGAGTATTAGGGCATGAGTTTCAGGGTAGTAGATTCTGGGCATGAGTTTTAGGGCAGGAGTTTCAGGGCATGTGATTCAGGGCATGAGTTTCAGGGCAGGAGATTCAGTAAAGGAGTATTAGGGCATGAGATTCAGGGCATGAGTTTCAGGGTAGTAGATTCTGGGCATGTGATTCAGGGCATGAGTTTCAGGGCAGGAGATTCAGGGTAGGAGTTACAGGGCATGTGATTCAGGGCATGACTTTCAGCGCAGGAGATTCAGGGCAGGAGTTCAGTGCTGTAGTGTCTGCAGAAGAGATTCAGGGCAGGAGTTTCAGGGCATGAGATTCAGGACATGAGTTTCAGGGCAGGAGTTTCTGGACATGAGATTCAGGGCATGAGTTTCAAGGCAGGAGATTCATTGCATGAGATTCAGGGCATGAGTTGCAAGCCATGAGATTCAGGGCAGGAGTTTCAGGGAATGAGATTCAGGGCATGAGTTTTAAGGCAGGAGATTCAGGGCAGGAGTTTCAGGGCATGTGATTCAGGGCATGAGTTTCAAGGCAGGATGTTCAGGGCAGGAGTTTCAGGGCATGTGATTCAGGGCATGAGTTTCAGGGTAGTAGATTCAGGGCATGTGATTCAGGGCATGACTTACAGCGCAGGAGATTCAGGGCAGGAGTTCAGTGCTGTAGTTTCAGCCGAAGAGATTCAGAGCAGGAGTTTTAGGGCATGTGATTCAGGGCATGAGTTTCAGGTCACTAGATTCAGGGCAGGAGTTTCAGGGCATGTGATTCAGGGCATGAGTTTCAGGGCAGGAGATTCAGGGCAGGAGTTTCTGGGCATGAGAATCAGGGCATGAGTTTCAGGTCACTAGATTCAGGGCAGGAGTTTCAGGGCATGTTATTCAGGGCATGAGTGTCAGGGCAGGATATTCACGGCAGGAGTTTCAGGGCATGTGATTCAGGGCATGACTTTCAGGGCAGGAGATTCAGGGCAGGAGTTTCAGTGCTGTAGTTTATGCAGAAGAGATTCAATGCAGGAGTTTTAGGGCATGTGATTCAGGGCAGGAGATTCGGGACAGGAGTTTCAGGGCAGGAGTTTCAGGGCTTGTGTTTCAGGGCTTGAGATTCAGGGCTGGAGATTCAGTGCAGGAGTTTCAGGGCATGAGTTTCAGGGCAGGAGATTCAGGGCAGGAGATTCAGTAAAGGAGTTTTAGGGCATGAGATTCAGGGCATGAGTTTCAGGGTAGTAGATTCAGGGAATGTGATTCAGGGCATGACTTACAACGCAGGAGATTCAGGGCAGGAGTTCAGTGCTGTAGATTCTGCAGAAGAGATTCAGCGCAGGAGTTTTAGGGCATGTGATTCAGGGTATTAGTTTCAGGGCATGAGATTCAGGGCAGTAGTTTCAGGGATCGAGATTCAGGGAAGGAGTTTCAAGGCATGATATTCAGGGCATGAGTTTCAGGGCACTAGATTCAGGGCAGGAGTTTCAGGGCATAAGATTCAGGGCAGGAGATTCAGGGCAGGAGTTTCAGTGCTGTAGTTTCTGCAGAAGAGATTCAGTTCAGGAGTTTCAGGGCATGAGATTCAGGACATGAGTTTCAGGGCAGGATTTTCTGAACATGAGATTCAGGGCATGAGTTTCAGGGCAGGAGATTCAGTGCATGAGATTCAGGGCATGAGTTGCAAGCCATGAGATTCAGGGCAGGAGTTTCAGGGAATGAGATTCAGGGCATGAGTTTTAAGGCAGGAGATTCATGGCAGGAGTTTCAGGGCATGTGATTCAGGGCATGAGTTTCAAGGCAAGATGTTCAGGGCAGGAGTTTCAGGGCATGTGATTCAGGGCATGAGTTTCAGGGTAGTAGACTCAGGGCATGTGATTCAGGGCAGGAGTTCAGTGCTGTAGTTTCAGTCGAAGAGATTCAGCGCAGGAGTTTTAGGGCATGTGATTCAGGACAGGAGATTCGGGACAGGAGTTTCAGGGCAGGAGTTTCAGGGCTTGTGTTTCAGGGCTTGAGATTCGGGGCTGGAGATTCAGTGCAGCAGTTTCAGGGCATGTGCTTCAGGGCATGAGTTTCAGGGCAGGAGATTCAGTAAAGGAGTATTAGGGCATGAGTTTCAGGGTAGTAGATTCTGGGCATGAGTTTTAGGGCAGGAGTTTCAGGGCATGTGATTCAGGGCATGAGTTTCAGGGCAGGAGATTCAGTAAAGGAGTATTAGGGCATGAGATTCAGGGCATGAGTTTCAGGGTAGTAGATTCTGGGCATGTGATTCAGGGCATGAGTTTCAGGGCAGGAGATTCAGGGTAGGAGTTACAGGGCATGTGATTCAGGGCATGACTTTCAGCGCAGGAGATTCAGGGCAGGAGTTCAGTGCTGTAGTTTCTGCAGAAGAGATTCAGGGCAGGAGTTTCAGGGCATGTGATTCAGGGCATTAGTTTCAGGGCATGAGATTCAGGGCAGTAGATTCAGGGATCGAGATTCAGGAAAGGAGTTTCAAGGCATGATATTCAGGGCATGAGTTTCAGGGCACTAGATTCAGGGCAGGAGTTTCAGGGCATGATATTCAGGGCAGGAGTTTCAGGGCATGTGATTCAGGGCATGACTTTCAGGGCAGGAGATTCAAGGCAGGAGTTTCAGTGCTGTAGATTCTGCAGAAGAGATTCACGGCAGGAGTTTCTGGGCATCTGATTCAGGGCAGGAGATTCGGGACAGCAGTTTCAGGGCAGGAGATTCAGAGCAGGAGTTTCAGGGCATGTGATTCAGGGCATGACTTATAGCGCAGGAGATTTAGGGCAGGAGTTCAGTGCTGAAGATTCTGCAGAAGAGATTCAGGGCAGGAGTTTCTGGGCATGTGATTCAGGGCAGGAGATTCGGGACAGCAGTTTCAGGGCAGGAGATTCAGAGCAGGAGTTTCAGGGCATGTGATTCAGGGCATGACTTATAGCGCAGGAGATTTAGGGCAGGAGTTCAGTGCTGTAGTTTCTGCAGAAGAGATTCAGGGCTGGAGTTTCAGGGCATGAGTTTCAGAGCATTAGATTCAGGGCAGAAGTTTCAGGGCATGATATTCAGGGCAAGAGTTTCAGGGCACTAGATTCAGGGCAGAAGTTTCAGGGCATGAGATTCAGGGCAGGAGTTTCAGGACATATGTTTCAGGGCATGACTTTCAGGGCAGGAGATTCAGGGCAGGAATTTCAGTGCTGTAGTTTCTGCAGAAGAGATTCAGGGCAGGAGTTTCAGGGCATGTGATTCAGGGCAGGAGATTCGGGACAGGAGTTTCTGGGCAGGAGATTCAGAGCAGGAGTTTCAGAGCAGTAGATTCAGGGCATTAGTTTCAGGGCATGAGATTCATGGCAGGAATTTCAGGGCATGAGATTCAGGACATCAGTTTCAGGGCAGGAGTTTCTGAGCATGAGATTCAGGGCATGAGTTTAAAGGCAGGAGATTCAGTGCATGACATTCAGGGCATGAGTTGCAAGGCATGAGATTCAGGGCAGGAGTTTCAGGGAATGAGATTCAGGGCATGAGTTTTAGGGCAGGAGATTCAGGGCAGGAGTTTCTGGGCATGAGAATCAGGGCATGAGTTTCAGGTCACTAGATTCAGGGCAGGAGTTTCGGGGCATGTGATTCAGGGCATGAGTTTCAGGGCAGGATATTCAGGGCAGGAGTTTCAGGGCATGTGATTCAAGGCATGACTTTCAGGGCATGTGATTCAAGGCATGACTTTCAGGGCAGGAGATTCAGGGCAGGAGCTTCAGTGTTGTAGTTTCTGCAGAAGAGATTCAAGGCATGAGTTTAAGGGCATGTGATTAAGGGCAGGAGATTCGGGACAGGAGTTTCAGGGCAGGAGTTTCAGGGCTTGTGTTTCAGGGCTTGAGATTCAGGGCTGGAGATTCAGTGCAGGAGTTTCTGGGCATGAGATTCACGGCATGAGTTTCAGGGCAGGAGATTCATGGCAGGAGTTTCAGGACATGTAATTCAGGGCATGAGTTTCAGGGCAGGAGATTCAGGGCAGGTTATTCAGTAAAGGAGTACTAGGGCATGAGATTCAGGGCATGAGTTTCAGGGCAGGAGATTCAGGGTAGGAGTTTCAGGGCATGTGATTCGGGGCATGTATTACAGCGCAGGAGATTCAGGGCAGGAGTTCACTGCTGTGGTTTCTGCAGAAGAGATTCAGGGCAGGAGTTTCAGGGCATGTGAATCAGGGCATTAGTTTCAGGGCATGAGATTCAGGGCAGTAGTTTCAGGGCACTAGATTCAGGGCAGGAGTTTCAGGGCATGAGATTAAGGGCAGGAGTTTCAGGGCATGTGATTCAGGGCATGACTTTCAGGGCAGGAGATTCAGGGCAGGAGTTCACTGCTGTGGTTTCTACAGAAGAGATTCAGGGCAGGAGTTTCAGGGCATGTGAATCAGGGCATTAGTTTCAGGGCATGAGATTCAGGGCAGTAGTTCCAGGGAACGAGATTCAGGGCAGGAGTTTCAGGGCATGTGATTCAGGGCATGAGTTTCAGGGCAGGAGATTCAGTAAAGGAGTATTAGGGCATGAGATTCAGGGCATGAGTTTCAGGGTAGTAGATTCTGGGCATGTGATTCAGGGCATGAGTTTCAGGGCAGGAGATTCAGGGTAGGAGTTACAGGGCATGTGATTCAGGGCATGACTTTCAGCGCAGGAGATTCAGGGCAGGAGTTCAGTGCTGTAGTTTCTGCAGAAGAGATTCAGGGCAGGAGTTTCAGGGCATGTGATTCAGGGCATTAGTTTCAGGGCATGAGATTCAGGGCAGTAGATTCAGGGATCGAGATTCAGGAAAGGAGTTTCAAGGCATGATATTCAGGGCATGAGTTTCAGGGCACTAGATTCAGGGCAGGAGTTTCAGGGCATGATATTCAGGGCAGGAGTTTCAGGGCATGTGATTCAGGGCATGACTTTCAGGGCAGGAGATTCAAGGCAGGAGTTTCAGTGCTGTAGATTCTGCAGAAGAGATTCACGGCAGGAGTTTCTGGGCATCTGATTCAGGGCAGGAGATTCGGGACAGCAGTTTCAGGGCAGGAGATTCAGAGCAGGAGTTTCAGGGCATGTGATTCAGGGCATGACTTATAGCGCAGGAGATTTAGGGCAGGAGTTCAGTGCTGATGATTCTGCAGAAGAGATTCAGGGCAGGAGTTTCTGGGCATGTGATTCAGGGCAGGAGATTCGGGACAGCAGTTTCAGGGCAGGAGATTCAGAGCAGGAGTTTCAGGGCATGTGATTCAGGGCATGACTTATAGCGCAGGAGATTTAGGGCAGGAGTTCAGTGCTGTAGTTTCTGCAGAAGAGATTCAAGGCTGGAGTTTCAGGGCATGAGTTTCAGAGCATTAGATTCAGGGCAGAAGTTTCAGGGCATGATATTCAGGGCAAGAGTTTCAGGGCACTAGATTCAGGGCAGGAGTTTCAGGGCATGACTTTCAGGGCAGGAGATTCAGGGCAGGAATTTCAGTGCTGTAGTTTCTGCAGAAGAGATTCAGGGCAGGAGTTTCAGGGCATGTGATTCAGGGCAGAAGATTCGGGACAGGAGTTTCTGGGCAGGAGATTCAGAGCAGGAGTTTCAGAGCAGTAGATTCAGGGCATGAGTTTTAGGGCAGGAGATTCAGGGCAGGAGTTTCTGGGCATGAGAATCAGGGCATGAGTTTCAGGTCACTAGATTCAGGGCAGGAGTTTCGGGGCATGTGATTCAGGGCATGAGTTTCAGGGCAGGATATTCAGGGCAGGAGTTTCAGGGCATGTGATTCAAGGCATGACTTTCAGGGCATGTGATTCAAGGCATGACTTTCAGGGCAGGAGATTCAGGGCAGGAGCTTCAGTGTTGTAGTTTCTGCAGAAGAGATTCAAGGCATGAGTTTAAGGGCATGTGATTAAGGGCAGGAGATTCGGGACAGGAGTTTCAGGGCAGGAGTTTCAGGGCTTGTGTTTCAGGGCTTGAGATTCAGGGCTGGAGATTCAGTGCAGGAGTTTCAGGGCATGAGATTCAGGGCATGAGTTTCAGGGCAGGAGATTCATGGCAGGAGTTTCAGGACATGTGATTCAGGGCATGAGTTTCAGGGCAGGAGATTCAGGGCAGGTGATTCAGTAAAGGAGTACTAGGGCATGAGATTCAGGGCATGAGTTTCAGGGCAGGAGATTCAGGGTAGGAGTTTCAGGGCATGTGATTCGGGGCATGTATTACAGCGCAGGAGATTCAGGGCAGGAGTTCACTGCTGTGGTTTCTGCAGAAGAGATTCAGGGCAGGAGTTTCAGGGCATGTGAATCAGGGCATTAGTTTCAGGGCATGAGATTCAGGGCAGTAGTTTCAGGGCACTAGATTCAGGGCAGGAGTTTCAGGGCATGAGATTCAGGGCAGGAGTTTCAGGGCATGTGATTCAGGGCATGACTTTCAGGGCAGGAGATTCAGGGCAGGAGTTCACTGCTGTGGTTTCTGCAGAAGAGTTTCAGGGCAGGAGTTTCAGGGCTTGTGCTTCAGGGCTTGAGATTCAGGGCATGTGATTCAGGGTATTAGTTTCAGGGCATGAGATTCAGGGCAGTAGTTTCAGGGATCGAGATTCAGGGAAGGAGTTTCAAGGCATGATATTCAGGGCATGAGTTTCAGGGCACTAGATTCAGGGCAGGAGTTTCAGGGCATAAGATTCAGGGCAGGAGATTCAGGGCAGGAGTTTCAGTGCTGTAGTTTCTGCAGAAGAGATTCAGTTCAGGAGTTTCAGGGCATGAGATTCAGGACATGAGTTTCAGGGCAGGATTTTCTGAACATGAGATTCAGGGCATGAGTTTCAGGGCAGGAGATTCAGTGCATGAGATTCAGGGCATGAGTTGCAAGGCATGAGATTCAGGGCAGGAGTTTCAGGGAATGAGAATCAGGGCATGAGTTTCAGGTCACTAGATTCAGGACAGGAGTTTCAGGGCATGTGATTCAGGGCATGACTTTCAGGGCAGGAGATTCAGGGCAGGAGTTTCATTGCAGTAGTTTCTGCAGAAGAGATTCAAGGCATGAGTTTAAGGGCATGTGATTCAGGACAGGAGATTCGGGACAGGAGTTTCAGGGCAGGAGTTTCAGGGCTTGTGTTTCAGGGCTTGAGATTCGGGGCTGGAGATTCAGTGCAGGAGTTTCAGGGCATGTGATTCAGGGCATGACTTATACCGCAGGAGATTCAGGGCAGGAGTTCAGTGCTGTAGTTTTCTGCAGAAGTGATTCAGGGCAGGAGTTTCAGGGCATGAGATGCAGGCCATGAGTTTCAGGGCAGGAGATTCAGGGCTGGAGTTTCTGGGGATGAGTTTCAGAGCATTAGATTCAGGGCAGAAGTTTCAGTGCATGATATTCAGGGCATGAGTTTCAGGGCACTAGATTCAGGGCAGGAGGTCAGGGCATGAGATTCAGGGCAGGAGTTTCAGGACAAATGATTCAGGGCATGACTTTCAGGGCAGGAGATTCAGGGCAGGAATTTCAGTGCTGTAGTTTCTGCAGAAGAGATTCAGGCCAGGAGTTTCAGGGCATGTGATTCAGGGGCAGGAGATTCGGGACAGGAGTTTCTGGGGCAGGAGATTCAGAGCAGGAGTTTCAGAGCAGTAGATTCAGGGCATTAGTTTCAGAGCATGAGATTCATGGCAGGAGTTTTCAGGGCATGAGATTCAGGACATGAGTTTCAGGGCAGGAGAATCAGTGCATGAGATTCAGGGCATGAGTTGCAAGGCATGAGATTCAGGGCAGGAGTTTCAGGGAATGAGATTCAGGGCATGAGTTTTAGGGCAGGGAGATTCAGGGCAGGAGTTTCTGGGCATGAGAATCAGGGCATGAGTTTCAGGTCACTAGATTCAGGGCAGGAGTTTAGGGGGCATGTGATTCAGGGCATGAGTTTCAGGGCAGGATATTCAGGGCAGGAGTTTCAGGGCATGTGATTCAGTGCATGACATTCAGGGCAGGAAATTCAGGGCAGGAGTTTCAGGGCATGAGATTCAGGGCAGGAGTTTCAGGGCATGTGATTCAGGGCATGACTTTCAGGGCAGGAGATTCAGGACAGGAGTTCACTGCTGTGGTTTCTGCAGAAGAGATTCAGGGCAGGAGTTTCAGGGCATGTGAATCAGGGCATTAGTTTCAGGGCATGAGATTCAGGGCAGTAGTTCCAGGGAACGAGATTCAGGGAAGGAGTTTCAAGGCATGATATTCAGGGCATGAGTTTCATGGCACTAGATTCAGGGCAGGAGTTTCAGGGCATGAGATTCAGGGCAGGAGTTTCAGGGCATGTGATTCAGGGCATGACTTTCAGGGCAGGAGATTCAGGGCAGGAGTTTCAATGCTGTAGTTTCTGCAGAAGAGATGCAGGGCAGGAGTTTCAGGGGCATGTGATTCAGGGCAGGAGATTCGGGACAGGAGTTTCAGGGCAGGAGATTCAGAGCAGGAGTTTCAGGGCATGTGATTCAGGGCATGACTTATAGCGCAGGAGATTCAGGGCAGGATATCAGTGCTGTAGTTTCTGCAGAAGGGGTTCAGGGCAGGAGTTTCAGGGCATGAGATGCAGGGCATGAGTTTCAGGGTAGTAGATTCAGGGCATGTGATTCAGGGCATGACTTACAGTGCAGGAGATTCAGGGCAGGAGTTCAGAGCTGTAGTTTCTGCAGAAGAGATTCAGCGCAGGAGTTTTAGGGCATGTGATTCAGGGCATTAGTTTCAGGGCATGAGATTCAGGGCAGTAGTTTCAGGGATCGAGATTCAGGGAAGGAGTTTCAAGGCATGATATTCAGGGCATGAGTTTCAGGGCACTTGAATCAGGGCAGGAGGTTCAGGGCGTGAGATTCAGGGCAGGAGTTTCAGGGCTTGTGATTCAGGGCATGACTTTCAGGGCAGGAGTTTCAGTGCTGTAGTGTCTGCAGAAGAGATTCAGGGCAGGAGTTTCAGGGCATGAGATTCAGGACATGAGTTTCAGGGCAGGAGTTTCTGGACATGAGATTCAGGGCATGAGTTTCAGGGCAGGAGATTCATTGCATGAGATTCAGGGCATGAGTTGCAAGCCATGAGATTCAGGGCAGGAGTTTCAGGGAATGAGATTCAGGGCATGAGTTTTAAGGCAGGAGATTCATGGCAGGAGTTTCAGGGCATGTGATTCAGGGCATGAGTTTCAAGGCAGGATGTTCAGGGCAGGAGTTTCAGGGCATGTGATTCAGGGCATGAGTTTCAGGGTAGTAGATTCAGGGCATGTGATTCAGGGCATGACTTACAGCGCAGGAGATTCAGGGCAGGAGTTCAGTGCTGTAGTTTCAGCCGAAGAGATTCAGCGCAGGAGTTTTAGGGCATGTGATTCAGGACAGGAGATTCGGGACAGGAGTTTCAGGGCAGGAGTTTCAGGGCTTGTGTTTCAGGGCTTGAGATTCGGGGCTGGAGATTCAGTGCAGCAGTTTCAGGGCATGTGCTTCAGGGCATGAGTTTCAGGGCAGGAGATTCAGTAAAGGAGTATTAGGGCATGAGATTCAGGGCATGAGTTTCAGGGTTGTAGATTCTGGGCATGAGTTTTAGAGCAGGAGTTTCAGGGCATGTGCTTCAGGGCATGAGTTTCAGGGCAGGAGATTCAGTAAAGGAGTATTAGGGCATGTGATTCAGGGCATGAGTTTCAGGGCAGGAGATTCAGGGTAGGAGTTACAGGGCATGTGATTCAGGGCATGACTTTCAGCGCAGGAGATTCAGGGCAGGAGTTCAGTGCTGTAGTTTCTGCAGAAGAGATTCAGGGCAGGAGTTTCAGGGCATGTGATTCAGGGCATTAGTTTCAGGGCATGAGATTCAGGGCAGTAGATTCAGGGATCGAGATTCAGGAAAGGAGTTTCAAGGCATGATATTCAGGGCATGAGTTTCAGGGCACTAGATTCAGGGCAGGAGTTTCAGGGCATGATATTCAGGGCAGGAGTTTAAGGGCATGTGATTCAGGGCAGGAGATTCGGGACAGGAGTTTCAGGGCAGGAGTTTCAGGGCTTGTGTTTCAGGGCTTGAGATTCAGGGCTGGAGATTCAGTGCAGGAGTTTTCAGGGCATGAGATTCAGGGCATGAGTTTCAGGGCAGGAGATTCATGGCAGGAGTTTCAGGGCATGTGATTCAGTGCATGAGTTTCAGGGCAGGAGATTCAGTGCAGGTGATTCAGTAAAGGAGTTTTAGGGCATGAGATTCAGGGCATGAGTTTCATGGTAGTAGATTCAGGGCATGTGATTCAGGGCATGACTTACAGCGCCGGAGATTCAGGGCAGGAGTTCAGAGCTGTAGTTTCTGCAGAAGAGTTTCAGCGCAGGAGTTTTAGGGCATGTGATTCAGGGCATTAGTTTCAGGGCATGAGATTCAGGGCAGTAGTTTCAGGGATCGAGATTCAGGGAAGGAGTTTCAAGGCATTATATTCAGGGCATGAGTTTCAGGGCGCTTGAATCAGGGC